>NW_017729034.1:5079429-5085873 GCF_001723915.1 Gavialis gangeticus
GGACCCATCCACTACCAACCTCTGGGTGCGATTCTCTAACCAGTTGGCGACCCATTGGACTGTATGGGTGTCTACGCCACAGCCCCCCAGCTTCCTAATGAGAATGGGGTGAGAGACAGTGTCAAAAGCCTTCCTGAAGTCCAGGAAAACTATATCCACTGAGATCCACTGATCTCAGCTGAGATCAGTGGAAGACAAAGTCTGAGAAACACCTGAGGGGGCAGGGAAATGAGACTCAAAGTGTACCTGAAGTTGGGGACACAGAAACAGAAAGGACATAAAATGAACAGCAATTTTGGAGGTGTAGGTTGTAGCCGTGTTGGTCTAAGGACGTAGGCAGACAAGATTCTTTGGGTGAATCTGATATCTTTAATTAGACCAACTTAAATAGTTGGGGGAAAAAATTTTAAGCAACCTTTCGGGTTCAAAAACACATCAACTGCTGAAACTTCCTCAGCCTCCAGAAGGGTTTTTGAACCCGAAAGCTTGCTTAAAATATTTTTCCCCAACTATTTAAGTTGGTCTAATAAAAGATATCAGATTCACCCAAAGAACCGTGTGAGCAATTTTGGAAACATTAGTCCTTTCCTGTTTTAACTCTTTTTCATTATCTATAAAATGACAATGATGTGTATCATGTGGGCATATTAAGGATTAATAGTCGTATAGTGCCTCTACGCTGAGAATGCTGTGTGTCGGACAAGCAGCCTAAGATGCTGTGGCCACTCCGGGCCTCTGACAGCCCCTGTTATAGGTGAACTAGAATCAGTCCACAAGTGATTTACCTAAGGTCACATAGGTCAGTGATAGAACAAGGACCTGAATGCAGATCTCTCAAATAGCACTCGAGCCAATGGGTCAACCTTCCTTCACGGCTATATGTATTATGAAATAATGAACACTGCTCATTTGTACTGGGCCACTTATTTATGACAAAGCAAGGAGAATTTAAGGAATAACTCCTCCTGTGCCTGCATAAACAGTCTGATTTGGAGTAGGTTTATATCTTTGAAGAAGCTTTTATTGCAAATGGTGCTATTGCTTTCCTTTGCCATTCCTACTGGGTCTGTTCTCTGCTCACTGAAGTCCTGTCTAAAGAGGCTACTGAAGTTCTGCTTAAAGCTACTAAAGCAACATCCTCACCTGATCAAGAAGCACAAGGGAAGCCACACTCTGAATTCTGGAAATCAGGGTCTAGCCAGTTCCATCCATGCAATACACCACCTAGGGTGGCAGTTTCAAAAGAAATACGGGTGGACCCATGTCACTTAGTTGCTCTTGAAAGTCCAGTTCACCATGGCCAATGGTAGCCCCATCATATCCTCCTCAGGAAAATTACAAGGATTGAATTTGGTTTTGATTTGACTGCAGTAGCTTTGGAACAAGGGTCTTAATAATTACAAGAAGGGTAAACAGTCTAAGTTTGGAGAAGTTACCACTACCAGTCAATGTAATGTTCTACACTGCAAGAATTTGTACACTCTGCCTACAACAGCCTACTACTTCAACAAGCATCCAGTATAGGTACACTGAAACCATCTGAGTCCTAGGTTAATAATATGGATAGGAGAGTATACAAGTATACAACTTCCCCTGAATCTTGCTTGGTGAATATGCGTTTAGGTCTTTAAAGACATTAAAACAATATTTTTCTGTAACACCTTCCAAATGAGAATCCCAAGAGCTTACAAATAATAATAAATGAAGCCTCAAAGGCCTTATCTTCATTTTGGCAGGTGGGTAAAGCATCTTCCGTTTTAACAAATCTGATAACTTCGACAAAAAGAGGTTAGACCTGCAACTTGAAAGTCTGATGTACCTTGAGGAAATTTCCTGCTGTGCTGGGTGAATTCTGTTGAATACTGAATTTCGGGAGGGGGGAGGAGGGGACAGATTTATTTCCTACTATTGAGGTGAAATTTTAAGTCCTGAGGACAACATGCAACTTGCCTGAAGTTACACAGCGAAAGCCAAATCCTATTCACCTTGCTCATTTAAGCAAGCCCAGAGCAAACTACAAAAATATACCTGGTCTCCTGAATGCAAGAGCTAGGTTTAACTATGTAATATAAATACAGTACTATATTAGGTGATAAGGATTATTATTTTTAAATAAAACTAGTGATATCCAAAGAAGTGATATTCCACTCCTCATCAAAGATTTAAATAGTACAGGCAAGGCTACAGTAAGATTCAAAAACTGTTTTTTAAAATAGACAAGATTTTATTGAATGTTCAATGGATACAGATAAAGTCAACAACCTCTTATGGAAATAAGGGAACAAAGTACACTGCATGATACAGAAGCCTTCCCCCCCACCCCATTTTGTATCCTTAGTCACCAATTTACCAAATAACTTAAGTCTCTGAATGGCTCTTCAAGACAGTCATTCATTTGGAATAATAAAATTTCTGCTGTATTTTCCAAACTTAACCAGGCATGTGATGGAGGGAGGAGTCTCAGAGGTACAGCTGTCACCTGGAATGCAGAGGGTCTCTTGCCAAATATGCTGCTGAGTTGCTGTGTAAGGCTGGTCAAGATAATTCAAGGTAGCACACATGATAATAGTTTTTAATTCACCCACAAAGAAATTAGACAGCCATAGAGGAGCCCCAGTAGAAAACTCTGTGGCCTTCTTTCCCCCTATCAGTTATAAGACAGCTCTCCTTCAGTGTACGTGGTGGGGAAGGATAATCTCTTATCCTTCCCCATCGATAATAGTAGACTAATAGTCTCTGCCTTTGCAAGATGGCTTTTGCACACAAAAGTAAAGACATTATATAAGTGCTAAGTATTGTAATGAAATGGTTAGTAGGTACATACATCACTGCTCTCAGCTGAACTAATTCAAAACTGCTCAATTCTGTGTTACAGGCCTGCTACCACTGGCAGCTAGAAGAGTCTCTTTTAGTTTACATGGCAGAAACATAAATACACAGCAGCGGTTTAGGGTGAGAGCCCTGAAGTAATGGCAAACATGAAATCTTAGATGGCCTCAGATTTGTGACTATATTATATTAGAAACCAGGGCTAGGTTTCTCACTATTTCTTGGAAAGATATGAAATATACACCACTAGCAACAGACTAGATATTAAATCACAAATTCTTTCACAGATGTCATCAAAAAGTTTCCTTCTGATAAAAATCTAGGATTTTTACACCTACAGATTAAATGATTAGATTTAAAATAATGCTAAAATCTTCTGTAATGTTCTTCCTGCATTACAAATGGACTATTAAATCAGTGAAGTGCCAATCAAATGCTTTTGTACTTTGAAAGAAAGGTTTAAATAACAAAAGCAGTTTTTCAGGCCTGTCTCTCTCTTTCTCACTCCTTAGTCGGTGTCACCTATACATTAATTACAACATATTTACTCTCTTTTCTAGTAAGACCACTATTGAAAAGATTTTGAGGGGGTTTTTTTTAGAAATCTTACAATCAGACAGTCTCATGGATTCAGGTCTCATTGATGAAACTGGTCTGAAATGAATAACAAGTTCTACAGTACATCCGATTTACCCAAAGAGCCTTGTATAAGCAATTTTTACAGGAAGAAAGAAAATAAAAAGTATACCAGGAGTTCTACCAGGACAAGGGGGTCTAATTTCAATTACCAGCCTTGAAACTAACTCACTACATGACGTTGGGTAAACCACTGAATACCTATGGCCAAACCTGCAAAGGATTAAATTTACTGGAGCTATGCCAATTAGTACCACCAAATGATCTGATGCTCCAGTTTGCAAAGTTCGCAGAATCAGCCAAATAATGGCATTTCCATTCCATGGAAAATGTTGGGGTTAAGGGTGGGGGGAAGTGTCAGAGGGAGAAAAAGGGTCCCAGTTTCAGCTGAAAAGTGAAAGATTTACCATTTCTCATGGGACCAACATTTCAAAAGACTGCATTATTAGGGAAAGCAAAATAGAATTATTCAACTCCCCCCTGCAAAGCTCTGGTCAAATTCTGCTGCTGGAAGAAAGTTAAATTGACAAAAGCTTTCCAGGCAGACAGCCCCCATGTCGATTTTTTACACAGAAAAAACGAAACAAAAAAAACTTCAGTAAAACTGAAGCTTCCCAGAAGAAATTTTTGATTTGTGAAAAGGTCTTTATGCATGAGAAAAATCTTTCTTGTTGTTCTAATACAGAGCATGTAAAGCTCCCGTGGAAGAATATCAAGGCTTCCTCATCATGCTTCAGAGTTTCTCCATCTGCAGAAACTGGATAATACTACTTTTCTACAGCACAGAGTTTTTTCTGGTTTACTTCATTAATGCTTGCAAAGCACACCGAGAACCACAGATGCAAGATGTTACAGAAGTGCAAAGTCTTATCATTATCCTCTTAATTTTTAAGATATCGTTTGCATTAAAAATCCATTCCAGGGTATTCATAAAGACTGTTGAAATGAACAGATTTCAGGATTGTCTGCACAGATTCATAAATAATCACATTTCCAAAAGAGAAAAGATTTTATTTCCCTTCCTATAGTAGTTACTCAGAGGTCAGAGCTTGGCTTCAGGCTTCATATAATCTCGGTTCATTCTTCTGGGCTACAACTGCCTTAATTTCTTGCCATACGTCATTGTTTTTTCATTTGACAAAGGGGCCAACTTCATTTACAAGATGGTCTTTACCAGCCAGATTGTGCACTCACACAGGCACAGCAGATGGCAAGTTTTGACGGCTGGATAGTGGGACTGAGAATCCAGGGTGGCAAGTCTTGTGGTAGGAAGCAAGGTAGATTTACACCTTACAGACCAGTGATTTTCAACCAGGGTGCCATGGCACCCAGGGGTGCCTTGAGATCCTTTCAAGGGTGATACAAGGCCACACAATGTTAGCTCTTTTAGGTCTGCCAACATGATCCACACAAGGTAAAACCACAGATTTCAAAAATGAATCTAGGGTGTTAAAAGCTGTGGGCTCTCTGGGTTCTTTGCAACAGAACTGCTCTAGTGTTTCTCTAGGTAAAAAACGAGTGAAAACTAAGAACCAGCATCTTCCAAGTCTAAGGAGGGGTGCCTTGAGTCTCAAAAGATTGAGAACCACAGTTACAGACTAAACAAAGGATACATGTGTATGCATGTGGGCACATATGTGCACACGTGCATGTGTACTGTGTGTACATATATATCTGCATGTGGACACATGCATGTATTGGTTGGTGTGGGCATGTATGCATATGTATGTATATATGTGAACTCACACATCTACATATGCACATGCATGTGTGGGGGGACAAGGTTCTTCGGGTAGATGAGGTATCTTTTATTGGACCAACTGAATAGTTGGAAGAATTATTCTTTGCAAACTTTCTTTGCAAAACTGTTCTTTCCAAACTTACAGCCACCCTTCAGCAAGCACAGGGATGTATGCGTGGGTGTGATATACATGGGTGCATGTGTGCACATACTCCTGTGCATGCATGTGCTTGTGCGGGCAGACAAGGAAATATATGTTCACATGCGAACTCCTGCATGTATACACATGTACATGTGGTGTGTGCACACACTCCCATGCAGCTTTGTGGGTGCACGCGTGCACCCATATGAGTATACGTCCACGTAAAGACGCATACATCTGTACACTCATGCATACAGATGTGTATGTGCCAGTACATACATGCACTCACAAGCGTCCATGCGGGCACATGTCAACGTGCTCACGTGCGGACACACGTGTGCACTTGTCTGCTGGCACGCGCGTGCACTCGTGTACACAGGGCCATTCGCGTCCACGCGGAGTCCATTTACACACACACTCTGGCTCCCGGCCCGACCCCGTTCATAAGATCCCGAAGTCGCCCCTCGTCCCCCCGCCCCACGCGGGCAATGGCCGCTTCGCTCCGCTTCGCTCCCCTCCCCCGAGGGGAGGCGCCCCGCGGGGCCCCGCCCCCTGACCCGCCGCTGACCCCGGAAGCGCGGTACCTCTCTCATCTTCCCCGATCCCCAGCGAACCCGCTCGGCACTTTCACAGGCAGCCGCCGCCGCCTCGCCTCGCCTCTCATTGGCCCCGCGGACCCCGCTCTCTCTATTCCCATTGGCTGGCCCCCACGCCACTCCTCCGCCGGCACCGCCCACAAGTATTTCACTGTTACCGCCCCTTTCGACGACAGCGGTGTTCCTATTGAAGCACCCGCGTTGTCCCGACCCGCTAGGCGCCCGCTCGATTGGCTCGGCACAGCGTGGATCAAAGTGAACCTTGACGCTCATTGGTGAAGCGCCGAAAATTAACTCCGCCCACCAGTGAGGGGATCCGCGTGCTGACTGGCTTGGCTTTATTGCCACTCCCCCAGAAAGGCAGCCGGTTATTGGCTTCCAGTGTCGGCCCTCCCCCCCAACCAGCAGGTTCGGTTGCGAGCCCTTCCCCTTTCTACGCATTTCTATTTCCCGCTTTATTTATTTATTTTCTTCATAAACTTAAATGACCCCGAGAGGGG
>NW_017729034.1:5091145-5115984 GCF_001723915.1 Gavialis gangeticus
GTGCCGCTTCGCTGTAGGGCGGGGCGGGGCAGGGCAGGGCAGGGCAGGGCAGGGCGCCGGCCGTACCATTCGCAGCCCGGGGGGACTGTACTATCACCACAAGCGGGGGTGCTGGAGGCCCTGGGCGCCCTTCGCACGGGCGGGCAGGGCCTGTATGGCCTGTAAGTAGGGGAGAGAGGCAGGGGAAGCACTGGGACCAAGTAGGCAGGCTCCCCAGGGGATTTGCCCAGGGCTGGTGATTGACTCTGATATGTTCTCCATAGGAGGTCTATATTGAGCAGATTTGTTTTTTTGGTGTTGGGTGGTGGAACTGGAGCTTGCTCCATCCACTCCATGCATTGACCTGGTATTCCAGCGCTTCCAGGACCTGTGCAAAAAAACAGACAAAAAAAAAGAGGCCTTGGCACGGGGAGGCGGGTGTTGATTTTATTTGTGTGTGTACGTGTGTGGGCACTCAGATGGGCATATGTGGCTGTACACATATAGGCACTTATGTCTGCATGTGCACTCAAGCACATACATGTGTATGTGGGTGTGCATGCATGCGTCTAGATGTGCATGCATGTGGGCACTTGGATATAGGTGCACGTGTGGGCATATGTCAGCATGTGTGCACATGTATATGTGTGCGTGTGCACTCAGATGGGTATACATGGGCATATGTGTGTTCACGTCTGTGCACTCGTGCATACATGTGTACATGGGTACATGTGCACGTCTACAAGTGTGCACATGCATATGCACATGTGCACCCACATATACGCATGTGTGGGCACACATGGACATGTCTGCACATATACACTTGAATAAATGTGCATGTGTGGGCACATGTAGGCACATAGGGAACAGGTTCCCCAGAGAGGTGGTGGAAGCTCCATCCTTGGAGGTTTTAATATTTAGCTAGACAAAGCCTTGGCTGAGATGATATAGCTGGGGCTGGTCCTGCCTTGAGCAGGGGGTTGGACTAGATGACCTCCTGAGGTCCCTTTCAACCCTCATTTTTTATGCTTTCTACAATATGTCTGCAAATGTGCACGCATGTGTGTACATGTGTATGCAGGTGCACATGCATTCATCTGCAGGCATGGGTGCACATGCATGTACTTGTGCACTTGTGTATACATGCATGTATGGGCACACATGGGTACATACCTGTACATGTATACATGTGTGGGCACACGGCATATATACATGAGTGCACACATGCACGGCACGTGCACTTATATGCATATACATGGGTGCATATGCATATGTCTATACGAATGTGCACTCCTGTAAATGTGTGTGTGGGCATACATGGGCACATATGTCTGTAGATGTACACTCATGTATATGTGTGTGCAATTGCCCCATGCCTCCCTTGGCTGGACTCATAATTGTTTGCTTCCCACATCTGGGGTGAGTGATGAGCAGGGACCAAGACAATTAACTCATTCCTGCCTGCTCCATGAAGGGCACTGCCCCAGGGCACAGCGGTGACGTTACCCAAGCCAAAATCTGAGGCAAGTGAGGACTGTGTGTACAGGGGCATCGTTGCCCAATGGATGCAGCCTCCATCCCTCTGCCGGACCAGCCAGCATCTCTGCTATAGGCCTTGTCACGCAGGAAGACTTGCTGAGGGTACAAAGTGGGGAAGTTGTTTCTGGGGAGCAGGGAGGACCATGCTAGTGTCTGCCTGAAAGCATAAGCTTAGGTCTTTGTGACTTCTGCCTGCTTGCCCCTCTCCATGGAGGGCTTCAGCCAGTCTTTCTCAGCTGGGGGCTACAGTTACCCCAGGCTGCCTTGAGATCCTTTGGGAGCAGGGGATGTAGGAGGTGGAGGGCAGTGGTGCACTGGGTCATATGCCTGGTGAAAATATAGCCATATGCATTATCCACTACATCCTTTCCCCTTTAGTTTCAAAATGCAGTAGGAAGATTTAACTCTGTTAGCATTAAAAATACCCGTCTTCGCTCTCAGTTGGGCAAGGTATCGAGCATCAAACCTTAAGCATATGAGTAAGCCATCTGCTGACCAGCTTAATAATAAGCACAGGCTGAAGTTCTTGGCTGAATCAGAGTTTTAGTTTATGTTGCCTGTTCTGCATTTGTAGGCAGAAAAGGATTGTGGAGAAAAAAGCTCTTAGGAAAATAATTTCTCTGGGGTAAATTCTGTTTGATAGTGTCATACCTGGAACTTCAGCTGCACTATCATAACAATTGCGTGCCGCAGAAAAACTGAAAACACTTGTAGATAGAAATCTTTCACAGCCTGTTACTCAAGATCTGGAATGAGTTGGGGTATAGTGTGAAAGGCTCTTCTCTGTTATTTTTTACTATCCTTTATTTTATCAGTTATTTCACACTTAAAGCATGTGACTGTTAGATGGTATATGTGCACCTTAACATCTCTAGAGTCAGAACAAATATGACTGATAATGGACTCAGGGACCCTTAAATAAATAATGTATTTCTACAGAAAAGGGTGTGGCAAAGAGGCATAGCAGAAGGGAACTCTCCTTTCCATGAATGGCACTTGTTGCCTGCCTCTGACCAAAAATATGCACTGTGTTCATACTGGAAATCCTAGCTGCAGCAGTGATACACAACAAACTATTATTGGTTCACTGGCAAAATAGGGAGGGCATTTCAAGGGAGGGCATTAGAGGGTCTGTCTTGGTCATACCTCATTCAATGTTTTGATGGATGAGGGAACAGAGAGAATACTTACAAAAATTACAGATAGCGAAAAGCCATGAGAGGATGCAAGAACATTGGAGGACAGCATTAAAATTCAAAGTGACCTTGGTAAACTGGAAAAATGGTCTGAACAACAAGAAGGTATTTGGTGAAGGCAAGGGCAAAGAGCTATGCTTAGGAAGGAGAAATCAAATGCACCCAGAAAATATGAGGAACTACAAGCAAGGCAGAAGTACTGAAGGAAAGAATACGAGGGTTATAGCGGATCACAGACTAAACGCAAGCCGACAGGATAATGCTGCTGCAAGAAAAGGCAATGCTGATTCAAGGGTACTGTCTGTGAGGCACGGGAGAATATTACTCCACTTCATTCAGCACTGGTGAGGCTTCAGTTGGGGTACTGTGTCCAGTTTTGGCTACTTCACTTTTAGAAAGCTGTGAAGAAACAGGAGGAGGACAACTTGTGCAATAAGAGTTTTGAAAATAACTGATCAGTGAGGAAGAGTTGAAGGAGCTTTATTGTTCTCTAGAACAGAGAAGGCTGAGGGCTAAGGAAGATTGTAGTAAACTTCCAATAAGTAAAAGGTTGTTATAAAGCAGAAAGTGATGGGTGGTTCTCCAAGGCTGTTGGAGGTAGGATGAAAAGTAAGTATTTTAGTTGGCAGCAGGTAAGATGCAGGTTAGGTATTAGAGGAAACTTTCTAACTAGATGGGTAGTGAAGTCTTGGAACACTGTTTCAGGAGTCTCGGAGATCTTATTATTGGAGGATTTTAATAACAGGTTAGATGCACATCTCTTAGATATAATTTACATATACTTGATGCTACATCAGTGCTGTTATGGTTAAGAAATGCCATTTCCTGTGTCAGACCAGGGGTTGGCAGGCTCTGACCCACAGGTTGGATTTGGCCTGCAGAACCATTAAATCTATACCACGGATGTGGGGCTTTGCCGGTGGGAAACTTGCTGTGGGAGTGCTCCTGGTGCCACCATGGGGAATGAACAGTGCCTGCCTGCCCACCTACTTCAAACCCCTGGGCCCACAGCTGCAGGAGGAGGTTGTCTACCCCTAGATCAGGCCATAGGTTCATAACGGTGGATCATACGGTTGAAAAAGGCTATTTGATTATATTATGTACATCAAGGCCAAATTGTGCTGTTATGAGACACCACTCGAGTCACTGAGAGTTTCAAGGAATGTGTCTGTTTAGAGAGTCCTTTTGGACCTAGCTTTGTCAAGATTTGTTACCTAGTCAGACAGGAGAGTTTTATAACTGGGTTTGATGAGAAAATTGCAGATGATTAAGTATTTGCAGGATTGGGCCTAAATTTGCTTTAAATATTGGTTAAGATGGTGGTGTAATGCCATGCTATTTAGTAGCAGTATAAATATTCTATTTAATTCTTTAAAGCTCACTTAATTTTTATTTTGCTTATCTTGTGGCAATCTGACTGAATATTGGTCTGACATAGACAGTATAGTTGATCTATTTTTTTTTTTTTAATGATTGTAAATGTAATTTGCTGCTGCTTTAATATTTAAGCGAGCAATAATATCAAAAAGGCTTATTGCTCCCAAGAAAAAGATTAAAGGATATAACTGTTGAGGTTTTTATGCTAACAATTTGACCTACTTTAGAAATAGTAGAAACTCCTGGGAATAGTCCTCATGATTCTAAATTGGTACCAAGTGTGTTGTGGGGGTTGGATTTAAAGTAAGTGACTCCTACAGCTGGCCAGAAATGGGAATTTCCTTCCTCTAGGAAATTCTGATTATTTGGAAGTCTTTGGTGCCACAAAGCATTGAATTATCAATATTTTTCATGGGATTTTGATTCCAAAATATCAAAACTTTTCATTTTCAATCAAAAGGAACCTTTTCATTTTGGTTTCTTGAAGAAATTGAAATGCTTAGTTTCAACTTATTGAAAAAGAAATCTGTATCTGGCTAACTAGCTATGCTGTCTCACAGGACTGGCAGTTTTGGTGGCTCCTGTCCCAGTTCTCTTCCACTGGCTCGGGTTCCTAGTCAGAATTAACCACCCTTAATGCACTGTGGTTGCCCAACCAAATGGGAGACTATAATGCCATAGGAGCCTATAGTGCCAAGGCTCCTAACGGAAGAGGCCAGCCCATGGAGGGCACTCAGGCTTGAAGGACCTGACCAGAACTGTGAAACCCTGGCACTTCAGGCAGACCCAGATTAATATGGAGCTGCTGGAAGCATAATACAGTGGAACCCAGATGCTTTTCCAGGTCAGGTTCTTAATCTCCTCGCAAGGAATGGGGTTTGTGAACCAGCTGCCTGGGAGGTGTTCCAGCTGTGTGTGATAATTTTTATTTCAAAGGGCACTCCTTCTCCAATCAGCTGATGAGCCGCAACTGAGTGGAGAAGCCGTGCCCTTTGAAGTAAGAGTCATGGCAAACAGCTGCAGGGCTCATCCTGAATTCAGCAACCCACTGCGAACTAAGTGGTTGCAAACCACCTGGATATTTATTTATTTATTCTTTCTTTCAGTTTATATGCTGCCCTTCCCAACGAAGGCTCAGGATAGCATACCTGGGTTCCACTGTATTTCTATTTTGGTTAAATTGACCAAAACTGAAATACTACATTTTGATCTCTGGTTGGCAAAATCAAAATTTTTCTGCAGAAAATTTTGATTGTGCAGAAATTGTGCTTTTCACTTGGGGGGGGGGCAACAAATAACAGAAAATTCCCTGCTAGTTTAGTAACTATGCACAATTTCACTCCTAGGCTAATTTACTTAGGAGTGAATTAATTTAAGGAGGAAGTTGATTTGTGAATTGGATACTCTTAGGTACCCAAGCAAGTGAAAGTGTTTGTAACTGTCTTCAGGTGTTATAAGGCTTAATCATAGAATCGTAGAAAGTTAGGGATGGAGGAGACCTCAGGAGGTCATCTAGACTAACCCCTTGCTCAGAGCAGGACCATCCCCAACTAGATCATCCCAGCCAAAGCTTTGTCTAGCCAGGTTTTGAAAACCTCCAAGCATGGAGCTTCCAGCACCTCTCTGGGTAACCTGTTCCAGTGTTTTACTACCCTCCTAGTGAGAAAATTCTTCCTAATATCTAATCTAAACGTCCCTTGCTGCAACATGAGACCACTGTCCTTGTCCTGTCATCTGCCACCACTGAGAACAGTCTAGCTCCATCCTCTTTTTAACCCCCCTCCATGTAGTTGAAAGCTGCTATTAAATCCTGTCTCAGTTTCTTCCTTTTTAGGCTAAATAAGGCCAGTTCCCTCAGTCCTTCCTCATAAGTCATGCCTCCCAGCTCCCTCAAGACTTTTGTTGTCTTCAGCTGGATTCTCTCCAGTTTGTCCACATCTTTTCTATAGTGGAGGGCCCAAAACTGAACACAGTACTCCACATGCGGCCTCACCAGTGCTGAATAGAGAGGAATAATCACTTCCCTTGAACTACTGGCAACAACCTACCAGTGCAGCCCAATATGCCGTTAGCCTTCTTGGCAACAAGGGCACACTGCTGGCTCATATTCAGCTTATTGTCCCCTGTAGTCCCAAGGTCCTTTTCTGCACAGCTGCTGACCAGTCAGGTAGCCCCCAGCCTGTACGGGTGCATGGGATTGTTCCTTTCTAAGTGCAGGACTTTGCATTTGTTCCTTGTTGAACCTCATGAGATTCCTTTTGGCCCAATCCTCCAATTTTTCTAGGTCACTCTGAATCCTAGCTTCACCCTCCAGCACATCTACTACTCCCCTATCATCTGCGAACTTGCTGAGGGTGCACTCTATGCCATCTTCCAAGTCATTGATGAAGACACTGAATAAAACTGGCCTCAGGACCAACCCCTGGGGTACTCCACTTGATACTGGCTGCCAACTAGACATCAAGCCATTGATGACTACTGTCTGAACCTCCTGCCAGTTTTCTGTCTACCTTACAGTCCATTTATCTAGTCCATACTTCCTTAGCTTGCCTGGGAGAATGCTGTGGGAGATCGTATCAAAAGCCTTGCTAAAATCAAGGTACGCCACATCCACTTGTTTCCCTGCATCTACAGACTCAGTCATCTTTATCCTCTGAGTGCTTAGAACTGGATTTCTTGAGGACCTGCTCCTTGATTTTTCCAGGGACTGAGGTGAGACTGACTGGTCTGTAGTTCCCTGGATCCTCCTTTTTCCCCCTCTTAAATATGGGCACTAAGCTCGCCATTTTTCAATCATCCGGGACCTCTCCTGATCACCATGAGTTTTCAAAGATGATGGCCAATGGCTCTGCAATCACATTGACTAACTTCCTCAGCACCCTTGGGTGCATCCCATCTGGCCCCATGGAGTTGTACACATCCAGCTTTTCTAGGTAGTCCCTAACCTGCTCTTCCACTACTGAGGGCTGCTCCTCTCCCCCCCAAACTGTGCTGCCCAGCGCAGTAGTCTGGGAGCTGACCTTGACTGTGAAGACTGAGGCAAAAAAGACATTGAGCATGTCAGCCTCTTTTTGCACCCTCTATCACTAGGTTGCCTCCCCCATTCAGTTATGGACTCATACTTTCCCTGATCCTCCTCTTGCTACCGACATACTTGTAGAAACCCTTCTTGTTACCCTTCACATCCCTTGGTAGCTGCAACTCCAATTCCGCTTTGGCTTTCCTGACTTCATCCCTGCATGCCTGACCATTGCTCTTATATTCTTCCCTAGTTATTTTGTCCAAGTTTCTGCTTCTTCCTTTTTGTGATTTAATTTACTGAAGAGTTCCCTGCTAAGCCAAGCTAGTCTTCTGCCATACTTCCTAGTCTTCCTGCACTTTGGGATGTTTTGTTCCTGCACTCTCAGTAAGGCTTCTTCTCTCCAGGATTCCTCTCCTCCTCAGTCTGGGTTCCCAGGGGTTCCCTGAGTGAGTCAAAGTCTGCTTTTCTGAAGTCCAGGGTCCTTCCTCTGCTGCTCTCCTTCCTTCCTTTCCTTAGGATCCTAGACTCAATCATCTCCTGTGAGGCACTACGAGGAGAGATTGAGGGACCTGGATCTCTTCAGCCTCCACAAGAGGAGGCTGAGAGGTGGTCTTGTGGCCATCTACAAATCCATGGGGGGGGCCGCAAGGAATAGGAGATCCTGTGTTTACCAGGGCCCCCTCTAGATAACTAGAAACAACTGCCACAAACTGACAGACAGCAGATTTAGATTGGACATCAGGAAGAACGTCTTTACAGTAAGGGTTACCAAAATTTGGAATGGGCTTCCAAAGGAGGTGGTGCTCTCTCCTACCTTGGAGGTCTTTAAGAGGAGACTGGACAAGCACCTGAATGGGGTCACCTGACTCCAGCGCTCTTTCCTGCCCAGGGCAGGGGGTCGGACCCAATGATCTACCAAGGTCCCTTCCAACCCTAAAAATCTATGAAATCTCATGGCCACTGTCACAGTTGCCATCCACTACTACATTCCCTACCGATTCATCACTGTTTGTGAGCGGCAGGGCAAGAAGAGGACAGCCCATAGTTGGCCTCTCCAACACTAGCACCAGGAGGTTGTCCCCAACACTCTCCAAAAACTTTCTGGATCACCTGTGCACTGCTGTATTGCCCTCCCAGCAGATGTCAGGGTGATTGAAGTCCCCTGTGAGAACCAGGGCCTATGATCAGGAAACTTCTGCTAGTTGTTTGAAGAAAGCCTCATCCACCACTTCCTCTTGTTCTGGTCTATAGCAGACACCCACTACCACATCACCCTTGTTGCTCTCCTCCCTGACCCTAACCCAGAGACTCTCAACAGGCTTATCTCCAGTTTCATACTGGAGCGTTGAGCAAATATACAGCTGCTAATTTACATAAAGAGCAACTCTTCCTCCTCTTCTCCCCTGCCTGTCCTTCCTGAACAGTTTGTGCCCATCCATGACAGTGCTCCAGTCATGCGAGCTATCCCACCACATCTCTATTGTTCCAATCACGTCATAGTGCAGTGCCTGCGGAAGGTCTTCCCATTCTTCCTGCTTGTTTCCCAGGCTCTGTGTATTTGTGAACAGGCACCGGAGGTAACTAGTCGATTGCCCTGATTTCTCAGGAAGTATGAGAGCACCTCCCCTGTTTCCCCCTGCTGCTTGCTCTTCCTTCAGGTCTCCTGCTTCCCCACTTGCCTCAGGTCTTCACCCCCGATGAACCTAGTTTAAAGCTCTGCTTGCTAGGTTAGCGAGCCTGTCTGTAAAGATGCTCTTCCCTCTGTTCATCAGGTGGATCCCATCTCTTCCCAGAAATCCTTCTTCTTGGAACAACATCCCATGGTTGAAGAAGCCAAAGCTCTCCTGGCAACACCACCTGTGCAGCCAGGTGTTGATTTGCAGGATGCACCTGCTCCTGCCTGGGCCCTTGCCCTTGACCAGAAGGATCAACAAAAACACAACCTGAGCTCCAGAATCCCTCACCCTTGGACCCAGAGCCCTGTAGTCACTTTTGATATGCTTAGGGTCTTCCCTGGTAGTATCATTGATGCCCACATGGATGAGCAGCCTGGGGTAGTCAGAGGGCTGGATGAGCCTTGGTAGTCCCTCCATGACATCTTGGATCCAGGCTCTGAGGTGTCACGAGGGACTACCAAGTATTATCTGGCCCTCTGACTACTACCCCGTACTACTCATCTAGCTGGGCACCAATGGTGGCTTTGTTCTGATGGTTTTGTTCAATGGAGGAAAAGTTCAGTGGATCTGCCCTAAAGAAAATTATGCATGATGTTCCTCCAGGATGGTCCTTCAACAGCTGTTGGGTGAGAAACTCTCTTTCTAGAGAGCATTTAATAGTGCCGTGGATTCTGGCAACACCATCTTTTGATCTCATCCCATCTGAAGCAAAAACCATTGGCTTGAATCGGTGCTATGAGGGGACTCCTCATATGAAAGCACAGTAAGTTTTAGGAAAATAGTGCTGGGGACTGCCATTTTTTTTATCTGTGGTAGTGCTTAAACAGAACTTTGGCCTAACCCTAAAGGATGCTGTGTTGCTAACTTCTATATATGAGGTAACTGAGGGCTGGCAATATAAAAAATCTCATTTCCCTTCTTCCCTTAATTCCTCTTGCACTTCCCCTTAGATTTTTCTTTACATCCTGTCCAATACTACTGCATAGTGTTGCACTGACAACTCTGACACCCATCTCAATTCCTCCCCCACAAACAAAAAAAAAGCCAAACTATGAAAGGCTTGCAAACAAATAAATATTCAGCAAAATGTTACCCCAAGTTTTTTACTGTAAAGAAACAGAAAAGCTAGAGATTCCAAGTAGTCCGCTAGACTATTTATAATCAGTTTTATGTGCAGGACACATGAATATTATGTATAAAGGGTAACAGTACAAAACCTTAAAATAGCTAGATTTGAGCTATTAAATCACTGCCATATTCTGGCTCAGAAATGGATAAAGTGTTCGTTGTATGTAGTTTTACACTGTCCTGTGTAATGAAAAGTGCACAATAAAGAATTTTTCCCCCAGTAATTTTGCTGTGCCACAGTGCATCAATTGTCTAGAAGGGCTTTGAAACAAAAACTTCACTCCATTTAAAGCACACCCAAAACAGAAAGGTCTTACTGGAAGTGATGAATGTGTTCATGCAAATATTTTTGACTTTGTTTTTCGCTGTAAGTATAAGAGGGTGGCATCATTTTTTCACACCCAGGGCACTGTGAAATTTTACAAACAATGACACTTTGTATTACAATTGAGTTGGAAGAAATATGAAAAGAATGGCATCTGACAATTAGAGCAGAAAACTGAGAAGGAAGGCCCTTCAGTGCTCTTCTTATTTCTGCTACTGACTCAATGCATTGATTTGGGTAAGATGCTTAGGCCTTGTCAACACACAAACAGTGCATGCCAGTATAGTTAAAGCAGAGCAACCTGCTTTGTGTGAACACAGTTATATTAGCAAAAAAAAGTACTTATATTAATTTAATTTATTCCTGTAATGGAAGAGGAATAATATATATCAGTGCAAGGCATCCTGATACTGATATAACTATATCCATAGTAGGGACTGTCCTCACAGAAATTTATTGGTAAAAAAAAACCCAACAAAAACCAATCAAACAAAAACCTCGCAGTCCTGCCCAAAATAGTTTTATCAGTACAAAAAACTGTGTGTAGACAACTCAGCTGCTCTGTTTCTCTGCAGTTTTTTTTTAGTTCTTATATGGCTTCTATGAAACATAATTAGCTAATGTATGCCAAATCTGAAAACCAAATGTATGAAGTCTTATTATTTAACATTGCAGGTTTTTTCCCCTGAAGTTCCAAAAAGTAGCTGTAGGAGGCAGCAGTGCCCCAGAACACAATGTAGTGGAGGGTTCAGTGGAGCTTTCTTCCTTTTTATTTTAAAATTACATTTTGCCTCCAAGACCTCCCTGACGGCTATTCCAAAGAGTATTGACTGTGAAGTTATTTCATGTATTGATGTGAAATCTACTCCTGTATTTCCCTGGCCTTCAAGGATTGGCTGCTCTCACCTACTGTCAATATTTTGAGAACCAAATATTAAGTCAAGGGATTAAGTCAAGGGGGATACCCCCCCCTTCTACTTGTGAAAATAATTTGGGGCATTTTTTCTGCTGCCTCTTTATTAAAATCTGTGAGGGAAAAAGAGTCCAGACTCTACCACCTGCTGGTAGAATGAGGGAAGAGCATTTAAACCTTTAATCTTTGCGAGGCACGGCAAAGTTGAGCAATAGTGTTGCTTAGCTGTTGGTGTAAATGACATCAGTATTTGGCTCCAGATCAGTAGCTTCTCCCCAAATAATTTAGTAGCTACAAATTTTAAAATACTTGTAGTTAAATATTAACCACACCAAATGTTTGGACAGCAGCGTTAAAAGGACTTGATTGCATTTTATGGACTGGAACTCAAAGTTTTATTTGGTAATAATAATGGGGGATGCTAATGAAGTTTCTCATTAATCGGAAGGGAGACTTGAGTAGTGGCTAAGACATTATGTTCATTCTTCTAGACCTTAAACAAAAGAGAAGATGCTGAATTTATTCAAGTGAAAATTGACCCATGGCTTGTAATTCTGTTGTGAGCAACAATTTTCCTGAAGCCAGTCATTTTCCTGGCCAAGACCATAACATTTTTCCAGGACCACAGTTAGTTTACAAAACCACAGAATGGGCTGGATGTTCCCACCATTAATTGGCTCAGAGAAGAGCAAAAGATTAGCAAATAAATCTCCATTAGGGAATAGGGGGAGACCGGAGACAGAGGGGCATCAACCCTTCACAAGACTAAGGAATCCCACTGTTCTGCTGGTGTTTTGTTGCCAGCCTTGGCCATTTTCAAGGGGCCTACGCCAAGCTGCTGAAGTGTGGCTAAGCAAAAGGCCCCAAAGCCTGTTTCTGAGTGACCGTAGCATGAACCTTTCCAAATGTGACAACTAGCTTGGTCAGCAAAGTAAAGGAAGCCCTCAACATGTCTAACTAAACCAGTAATGAGATACAATTGAACAGAGCTTGAAAAGAGACATAATGGGAGACAATGCATTAAATAATCAAAACATATTATATCATAGCTTTAGCTTATAGTAATAGATGCAACCCAATGTATTAAATGCTGCTTTGCTATAATAGATATATTTTTATTAAGTTTCTAGGTAAGTTATAAGAAACAAAACAACCTTGTTTATGAAAGACGATACATTTTGGAGAAGAGAAAAACAGGATGAAGGCAAGCAGTATTCCATAGTGGTAAAGGAAAAAGATAAGAATCCTTCCCGCCAGAAATATAATTATCCCCAAAACAAACATTTCAACTAATTGCCATCTTTCACGTCCACAAGAAAACTGGTTCAGTCCAGTTCCAAAAGTTTCAGTGAACAAATGCATGTAAATAAAACCAATCAGAGGTCACTTATTAAACTGTTAGAACCAGCCATCTATAAATATAGGGTATAGGCTGGAGGGAAATTTGCAGAACTCAGTAAATTCAAGAAGACCTGCTGCCAATGTGTGCGCTACTCTCCTCCCACCTCTCAAGTCTCCCCAGTTAGTGTAGGTGAGAATCTATGTTGTGCTGTCATGGGTAGCCAGATAGGCTTTGGGATAAATGTTTGGTTTTTTGTTTTGAAGTACAAGCAAATAAAAGATTGGGCTGTAGAGCTGTTTCTTCCTCTTTTATCAGAAGCCAGTCCACAAGGTTACCTGTAATTTGGGTAACAGTTTGGAGGCAAAAGCATGAAGCAACATATGTTGCAACAGGCTGTTCACTATGTTCTTGTAATCTCATACATGAGAGTTCACACTGTTCCACTTTAGTGTTAACTCCCACAGGGTCTACTCTGCTGTATTTCCTACTCAGCCATAGCAATCATACATACATTAAGCCAGTGGTTCTCAACCATTTTACACTTCAGGCATCGCTAGTTTGACTTGAAGCACCTCTCCATAACTTTTGTGAACTCAGCAGCATCCCATTTCAAAAACTAATTTATTTAATACAGCATTTACCTCCTTACAGAGGGGCTAGGCAGTGGAGGCAAAGCAGCAGCCAGGCACAGAGGAACCCAAGCCTGCCCTTATTTCCTCTTATCTGCTTATCTCTTATCTCCATAGCTGGAGGGAGAAAAAAATGGGGGGTGGGGAGGGTGCTGAGCTCATGCACATGCCCCCCCCACAAGCAAAAGCCTGCAGGGGAAGGGCGTGGGGAGGAGAAAGGGTCATGCTGGGGCTGGCACTGGGCAGGGACTGGGCTGGGGTCTGCTGCACCCATGTGGCTGCCCCCCGCCCCCATTCCAGGGGTCATTGACCGGTGCCGGTGCCCCCCCCCCCTTGGTCCTGGCTGCCTCCCTGCACTACACCCAGTCTGGCCTCCAATCCTGCACTGCCTGGGGGGGCCTGGAGCTGAAGCTGGAGGATATGGAGCCCCCGGGATCCCTGCCCCTGGGACCCCTGCCCTGCCCTATCTAAGTCATCCCCAGGAAGAGCCCAGCCATGTGTGTCCCGCTGCTGGGTGGGCCAGGCAGCAAGGCACATGGCACTGTGCTGCACTGCTTTCAAAGGCTCACAGCTGCTGCCCACCCTTGCCCTGTGCAAAGATCGGGGGGTCCATGTGCCCTCCCTTGGCTCCCCAGCACTGTAACTCTGCAGGAGCCACTTGTCCCAGGACCCAGCTCAGCCGGGGCTCCATTCACTGTGAGTGGGGCCCCAACCAGGCCAGGTCATGGGGCAATCCCCACAGTACAGCAGGAAGCGAGGCAGGAATGGGGGTGAATGATTCACCCCTGCCCCTACCCCGCTCCCTCCTACACTGTGAGGGTCTTGATCTCCCCCCCACCCACAAGCCCAGAAACTAAAGGAAGATACCTTGCCTACCTGCCTGCTGTGCTGGGCCGGCTGTAAGTCTGTCCTACCCTTCCCCACTGCTGCAGGAGCCTGCAGCAGGGTTGCCCTGGCTTTTATGCGGAGGGGGGGGCTGAGCCCCATTAGTCCCCCTCTTCCATTGCCTATGCTTATCTCCAGCCTTTGATTCCTCCTCAGCTTGAAGAACGGTGTTTGTGCCTGAAAGCTTGCAAAGAAAGGAATTTTTTTCTACTATTTAGTTGGTCTAATAAAAGATATCTCCTCTGAATCAAGAGCTTGGTGCATCTCTTTTTTTTTTCAGATCAGCGCAGCTACAACATAGATCCCTACTTACCTTCTCACACTTCGTGGCACCCTTCAAAAGAGATCATGGAACCCCAGAGTGCCCCCACATCCTGGTTGCCAGTCACTGCATTAAGCTGTAGGAAAAGTGAAACCCCAGGGACTGCCTCTTTGGTTTCAGGTGCTTCCCCCTCAGATTTGCTTTCCAAGCCACCTGGATAGCTTGCAATTCCATCCTGAAGCTGTTTGCTGCTGTGTGAGGGGGCACATCTGGTTTGAATTTAGCATTTGTTAATCTTTAGCAGTCCATAAAGACTATTTCAATTTATGTACTGTTTCTGTGTGTGTGTGAGTGTGCATCTGTGTGGTCAAACTCAGAAGCAGCTGTATGTCAAACAGGCACATTGACTACCAGCCAACTCAGAGGCAGGTGGTCCAAACCATGCAACATGGTTGGTGTCCTTATTACTGCCCTTTAATGGTGGGTACCTTTGTATACAAGTATTATGTCTTCTCATAAACTGTGACTTCTCTAGGGCAGGAATTATCTTGTTTTATTTGTATGCGTGCCACCTAGCACAATGGAACCCTGATCTCTAAACCGGGCTTCACAGTGTGGCCACTATTCAAATGACGGTTGAGCAGGTAGTGTGGCCAGGGGCTGTTTTAGCTGGTCCACCACTTGCAGGAAAGAAGGTACTTACCCGAAGCAATCAGGGTGGGCAGTGCAAGTTCTACCCAGGCTGCAGTGGAAATAATAGGCTTTTCCTTTCAAAGTGCTCCAGCACTTCCAGAACATGAAAAGCAAAATAAGTCCCAAAAAATGAAGGACCTGCACATCACAAGCAGCTGTAAGTAAGCTAGCTGCACACATCAAAGGTGGCCTGTGACCCTTCTGAGGGGAAGATTAAGAACCCACAGCAAGCGGCAGAATCCGGTGTTAAAGGAAGCCTTTTCAGTGCATGGCAGAGGTGTAGAGTAAAAGCTACTGAGTCTATTATAGTGCTTTTAGTGATGCCAAGTGTCTGTGCTGGGTCGAGGGAATTGCTGGAACCCCAGGTCTTGAATAGCCCTCCTGGCCTGTACCAAGAAGTCCTTTTATTCCCTATAGAGAATTCAGTGGAATTCACCCCACAGGGCAGGAAATAACTGGAAAACTTGAGGGATTTTTGAAGGGCCAAGACTGTAGGTTCATTTTGCCTCACGCATGGGATCTAAAATATCAGAGAGCTTCCAGAGTATTCATACATGGACATATGTGTTGTAGAGAATCACCAGCTGGCATGGCTGCAATGTGTGTCACAAGGACCATGTGTACCACAAGAACTCCCCAAGAATGTAGGACTCAGCACCAAGGAGATATGGCATGGAAGGCCCTGTGTATTCTGTGGTTCTCTGTGCTATTCGCCTTTGCCACAAAAGTATACCCTGGAATCCAAACCCATCAATTTGCTAACAAAACCTTGAAAATGTGAATTGGATGCAACTGATGCAGTGGTGTCTGCCTGCATCTCTAGACAGATGAAGGCAATAACTCAGGGAGACACAAACCACTTTCAATGGGTTGTTGACTCTGAAACTTAATGATGGCCCCTGAGTCACAGTCTGGATATCTTTTTTTACTCCTGATCCAGCTAATACACCAGGAGACTTACCGATCTCCCACACCCCCCCAACTTCCTGAACCCACAACTGCCTCCTACTCCACCTCCAGTTTTGTCCCTGACAATTTCCTTGCAGGGGTTAGGCACTATTCCTGCTAAAACTTTTGGCATTCTTACAAATCAACATGTAAGGAAAACATAAAAATATGAATTTAATATACAACAAATAACACAGGGCCTAGCATACATGCTAGAATATTCATTTTCATATATAATTTAGCAAAACATACATTTATAATTAAACTACCACTGATTTTTATTCTGCTGCACCATTATGCTGACAGTCCAGGAGTTTTGCTACAGAGTATGTTCATGTAGTGAATGGGATTGATAACAAGGAATCCTGGGGTTAGTACAAAGACTGGGGTGTCTCTGGGCTGTGCTACTGACTTAGTGTGAGACCCTGGGCTAATCACTCAATCTCTCCATGCCTCATTTTCCCTATATGTAAAATGGGGCTAATGATATTTCCTAACTGCTTTGAGATTTTTGTCTCCAAGGTAAGTAAAGTGGGCTACATCTTATGATTATTGAAAGCATAATAATAATAATAATAAATATATTATTATTCTTACTATTAAAAAATTAATAGGATAAGACCTGCAAGCAATGAGCAGTATACCATTACAAGCTGTACTGTAATAGCATGGGCAGGCATTAATTTTATAATGGAACCATCTACATGTTGCCCTTCTTCATTCCAAGTGGACTAGGAAATTTTGTCTCCTCTGGACAAGACATGAGCACACGGCACATATCATGACCACATTAGAATAACCTGGCTCACAACCTCTGTGTGCTCCCCCAGTCACCTGTGCTTGCAGTGAGATGTGACTTGCCATGTCAGTAGGGCACCAGTGCCTGGGTCCATAGGACCTATTGGCAGTGTATGATCACCGCAGGAGTTAGTTGTGTACCATGCCACCTGAGTTCTCAATTGCCTCCTTTCTTGTGCCGTTTCTGATTTAGGAAAGTGGACCTCAGGGCTCTGGCCTCCCTTATTCTCCATCTAGCTGTGTCCTGTGCGGTAGGTAGCCTATCATAGTGAGCTAAGCGGCAAGCCTATGTTTGAACCATGAGTGCTGGGAAAGTGCTGGTCCTGCCATCCCATAAAAAGGAAGACAATGCAAGTTAATTGATCGGTTTCTTGCTGTAGCTGGAGTAAGGGCTGCAAGATGTGACTGGCCATGGGAGGAAACTGGACTCTGTAGAGCAGGGTGGTCCAAATTCAGTGTGGCCAGGGGTCATGCAGGGGTGCTGGCTTGCACATCACATTGGCTACACAGTACTGGACAACCCCCCATGAGATCCCTCCCACTATGCAGGCTGCACCAGCTGCACACAGGCCCTTGTTGACCACTGCATGGCAGTGGGACAGCCAGCTACAGGGGGCCACAGCCTGCATGTTAACAGCTGGCAGGCTGCATGAAGTGCAAAGGCTGCCAGTTAGGCCACCTTGCTATAGAACAAGAAGTCATGACATAGCACACTGCAGCATTAAGTTGAATGCACCACCTGAAATGGAGCCTGTGCTTGAGTGACTAAATCAGCTTTGGGTGGCAGGCGATTAGTGTAAGAACTACAAGATCATGGCTGAAGGGCAATTTAAAGGTCAGTGTGAAAGAGTACAGTACAACCCGGTGATGGCACTTAGGGAGTGAAGGGCAGGCATGGGTAAGAGGTGCCTTATCCACTCACAGGCACAAGGGGCGTATGCAGATGAAACGAAAATTTCCATTTACGTTGATGCAACTGCATTTGTGTTTGCACGAGCCAGGATTTCCCACCACTTTAAAGTCCATTTAGCACCCTAAACTAACACTACTCAGAGATGTGTTAATTGGCATCACTTTCGTGTTATGCCGCCCCAAGTGTGGATTTTGTTCATGCAAACAGGCAGAGACAAGAAGCACAACAGGTGGTTGAAAGACAACAGACATGTGGAGCAGCAGCACAGGAACTGAGGAGATATCCTCAAGGAGAGGCTGGTCAGGTGGCCCTTGTGCACGATTGTCTTGAAGAATACATTGTTGATGACAACCCCTAGGGGTGCTTTGTTCCAAAATAAATTCTTTTTTTTTTACACCTTAAAATCTGTGTCTGTCTACAGGGGAGTGGTGTTGCAGATGGGGGGGGTGAAAGGGGGGACAGTCAGGGGAAAGGGGGAGGAAATTGGGAATGGCCTAGGGGTTTGCTGCTTTTCCAGACTGTGAGTGGTTTGCGGGAGGGGGGCATTATGCACCGTCACTACGCAAACAGCACTTGAGCAGTAAACGAGAGAGTTCCAATGGGAAACTGGTTTTGGGGAGGGGGGCATTACACACTGTCACCCACATCTGAATGAGCCCACACCCCATTTCTACCTCTTGGCGGGGTGGAACCCAGCTGAACAGCAACCCACATTTTGAAAAAACATTCCAAAAACATTTATAAAACAATTCACAACACACCTCCAAAAGCCGTATGTGGCACTACACAAACAGATTGATGGTGCACCTGGCCAGGGAGCTGGAGGCTTTCCCATTGGAAAGTGTAAGAAGATCAAAGAGCTCAGGAATGCTGGGAAATGTAGTCCAAAAAAACCCCTCCAGAAAAAATAAGACAGAACATCACTAACATATATATAGGCAGCAATTACCTATCAACCAGGCAGCAACAAACAACCCACCCACCCAATATTCTTATGATATAGGTAGTTATTAAGCCATTATATTAATGAAAAATTCCATGGTATAATGGAAATGGAAAGGAACAAACGCGAGGGAAGGGTTCACCCACGCGGCTTGTCTTTTGGGATTGGGACGGGGTCCTTATGATTGCATACTGATGGAGAGAGACCAGACCAGACGAGACCGAACAAACATACGCGGGTGCAAGTGACTGCCCAATGAGAGTCCAGGGACTGGGAAGCCCAGGTGGTTCACATACGCCTCCTGCTGTAATACATTAGGAAAGACATTCTAGGGGGTAAATTAGTATTTGACTCCTACTGACATCTGCGGGGAATGACACACAGGGGCTTAACTTGCTTGAAAGCGCTGTTCGTGCAAACACGAACGCCATGTCATGTAAACAAAAATGCACTGCACCAAAAAAAGCCACATTAAAATTTTCGGGCAGTTTACATTAACTCCCAAGGGCATAAGGAATTTGCTACCTGATCTGGGCTATGGCGGGGGAAGTTCAGTTTCTTCTCACAGGCAGTGAAGTGGAAGGTGGAGTCATCCACTCCTAGAAAGAAGACACAGAACTATGTTCCCCCTTCTTCCCTCTCACACCCATCCCTTTATAGGACTGTAGGAGGGGAGAAGGAATTCACAGAACCATTGTGCTTCCCAAGGACTCCAGCCAAGGAGCTTAAGCTGGTTATGGGGGTCAACCTTTTCCCTTGAAGGAGAATGAGTGCTGAAGGGGGCAGGCTCTGTATGTATTCTTCTCTATCACCTCAGAGAGGAGAGGGAGTCATCAGGACGGCAGGTGTTTTTGTGGGGAGGCAGATAGGGACGCTTCCAATCAGGTGGTCCCTCTACTGTGAGGAAAGCTTGAACTTCATTATTCCCAAGCCCAAGCACTGGCTTGACTATAGCTTTAGAAGTTTGCATCAGCTGGGCTTTCTGAACTGTGTTTGACAGAGATCTGCCTCTTTTTCTGCGGACAAGGGCCCACAATACAAAAGCGCCATCACAATTGCTACCTATGGTGCAAGCCTCCAAGGGTGCATGGACACAGATTAGTTTAGGCACTAATGGCCAGAAGATTCCCATACTCCATGTAGCAGGCTTGCCTTTTGGAGCTTGGGTTGAGGCCCAGGCTTGAAATCTTGCTGTTTTGATTGGTGGAGCTCATCCACCAATCAGGAGGCAGCAAGAGGAGTTAAGTCACACCCTTTCCTGAGGGGAGGGGGAGAGGAGTCGTTTCCCCCCCGCCGGACCTGATTGAAGACTGCAACACCCAGAAGACTTCAGGGGCAGAGCCCTGGAGCATATAAAAGGAGCTGCGTGTCCAGCCCCCAGGACAGAGAAGAGAGAAGAGCAGGGCTTAGAAAAGCTGAGGAGAGCTGCTCAGTCGGGCGAAGCAGTAGCCCAGAAGCGCCCCTGAAGACTTCAGTCAGTGGGGAATGGCGGATGGCTCCAGCGGCTAGGCTCTTGGTGTGCAGCACAATGTCCAGACCCTGGGAGCTGCGTGAGGCAGCTCGGGTCTGCAACCTCTGGCGTGCAGCCAGAGACATGGTGCACAGGCTAGTGCATGGAGCAGGACCTTTGGAGTGCTTAGGCAGCTCAGGTCCTCAACCCCTGGAACGAGGCTGGGAGCTCAGTGCAGGAGATGCTGCACAGAGGGTTTGGGAGCGCGAGGCAGCCCAGGCCTCCGACCCATAGCAAAAGGTTGAGTCCAGAGAGCCAGACAGCGATTGGCTACTGAGCCAGCAGACAGGGCTAAGCCAGAGGCCCCAGAAGCCCTGCATAGCGGAGCCCTGTTACAGTGGACAGCGACCCCCCAGAAGCCCAATGCAGGCAAGAGAGCATCCTGGTGCAGAGGACAAGGGCCACCCTCCAGGCCTGTGAGCTGTGAGTTGCAGGGAAAAGAGGATTCCTACAGGGGAGGGGAAGTCCCCCCTGGTTAGTTAAGGGCTCCTGAAAGGGGAGGTCCCACTGGGAGCACTCTCCTAAAGTAAACAGCTTCCTTGTAGGGCTTGGGAAAAGCCCAAGGGCATTGGGGTTTCCTCTTGGGATTAAGTTTATCTTTGGGGTCTTGCAGAATAAGTGGTGTGATGTCATGCCCTATATTTTATGAACTCTCATGTTAGTAAATTAGTAGATGAGTAGAGTCCTAGGGCTCTGCTGGGACCCCTGCTGCTATTATTTCACCTGTTGTTTATTTGTATTTATTTGTGGCTTATTCACTGTTCACCCATACTTATCTATAGTTTATCTGTTGGTTATCTATGTTTACTTTGGGGTTTATCTGTTATAGATCAGATACTTACCTGTGACTTACCTGTATCTGGAGCACTGGTATAAGATTTTATGGCATTTACCCAGAGGGTATTGTTTATGTTATTTGTTTAGATATCTTATAAATACATATGTTTATATCCCTGTTTCTTTTCCTTGTGATAAGTTAATGTAAATAAATGTGGATATAGTTAAGTCCCCTGACTGTCCTGGCCTGGTTCTATAGGGACGGAGGGAAACTGAGCAGTCTGCAGTTCCCCACAGCACACCTGCCAGCTAACAATTCCCTTCAGCTGGAGAAGGGGAGTATATACCCAAGTTACCTGGGCTACATCCACAATCCCTAGAAGTTCTCTCTAGCTATCAGGGGTGGGTAAGCATGTACCATACAAGTTCTGGGCACCATACTTCAAGAAAGATATGGATAGCCTCAAGAAGGTCCAGAGGAGAGTCACTCACATGGTTAGGGGCTTACAGGACAAGCCTTATGGGGAGAGACTGAGGGACCTGGGCCTTTTCAGCCTCTGCAAGAGAAGGCTGAGAGGTGATCTTGTGGCTGCCTACAAATTCATTAGGGGGATGCAGCAAGGGATCAGTGATGCTCTGTTCACCAGGGCACCTCTTGGGGGTAACAAGGAACAATGGTCACAAACTGACAGAGAGCAGATTTAAGCTAGATATCAGGAAAAACTTCTTCATGGTAAGGGTGGCCAAAATTTGGAATGGCCTTCCAAGGGAGGTGGTGCTCTCCCCTACCCTGGGGGTCTTTATGAGAAGGCTGGATGGGCATCTGGCTGGGGTCATCTGACCCCAGCACTCTTTCCTGCCTAGGAAGGGGGTCAGACTCAATGATCTGCTGAGGTCCCTTCTGACCCTAGCATCTGTGAATCCATGAATAAGGGCTTCACAGAAAAGCTCAGTCAGTTCAGGGTTAAATCTACTAAAAGCATTATCAAAAGGAACTTTTCAGAGGTTTTCCCCTCCCAGTATTTCCAGATTACCAGCACATTAAACTCTGTTTATTTTTCTGCCCTTCATCAAACAGATCAGTGCATCCTCCCCTCTGGGAGACCCGAAAGGCTTGCAGCTGCATCCCTAGGATAAGAGATAACCATTGAAGAAGTTGAGATGCTGCGCAAAGACATGTTGGACATGCAGTAGATGGCAGTGTTCCTTTCAGATTATTGCCGAGCTAGTGCCTTTCTACCCTGACTGGCTTCTGGGCTGTGCAGCTGAAGCATTGTCTTTCAGAGGAGACGTAAACTGAGTCTCTGACCACTGATGGCAATTACAGAGTCCCCCTAATGTTCAAATTCAGGGTTCAGTCACTTGGGTACTTTGCTGTAACTGCAGTGAAAATGTTCCTCGCTTCCTATACTTAATTACTGGCTATTGTGGCCAGTTCATGGTATGAGAAGTTGCGCCTCAGAATCAGGCACATTTCAGCACTGGGGGAAGCGATTCTTATGCTGCTCAATCTTGTTTTAACGGGAAAAATTCCCGCTGACTTTGATGGTGGAAACAGGGGCCTGTGGTTAATATTGTGCTTCAGGATCCTTCGGAATTATCTTCTACCTATGGGGACTTTTTACCATCTTTAATTTTCCCTGAGCCTGAGGAAGGGTGTGTGTGCTTGAAAACTTGCAGAAAAAAATCATTTTTTTGTGATTTCTTACTTGGTCTAATAAAAGTTATCATCTCTGAACCAAGAGTTTTAGAGTTTTGCATTTCTTTTTGTCTCAGATCAACACAGCTACCAAATACACCACTAATATATGAGCATTCATTGCATGCAGGGGTTCAGAAATCAAGGGGCAGATCCTACAAAATATGAGATTGCCTCCAAAATCACAAGGGTTTTTGTTTGTTTCAGCACACTCTGCCTACCCCAGAAGATGTGTCACTGAGTCTTGTTAACCAATAGGAGGAAACACAATTCTGGCCACAACATCCAGACATAGTGAATGTTGTGCATCAGTTCTTTACCCACTGTCCCAAGTCAATCAGTGCCATACACCCAGGCCTCACACCTACCCTAGCTCTACATCTCTTCCTCCCTTCCAGCTCCGCAAGAAATCTTCACCTTGAGTCCCCATTCTTTTCCTCCTGCAGCTTCGTGTGGGAGGGGCATCTCCACAGGGGATCTTCTCCTTTCCTTTCCAAGCCTGGGGATGGAAGGGGCTTGGAAGGGGGAGGAACAAGTTTAACCATTGTTCACAATAGGAGTAGGAGGAAACAGAGCTCCTCTCAGGGGCTGGGCTTTTTCTGCACCCCCATCTACCCTGCCCCAGCCTCTTTGAGAACTGTGTCAGGTTCTCTTTCTATCCCATCCCTTACATAAAACCTTCTATTGCTCATGAGGACCAGGAAGGTGGGGGGCGGGAGGGGAGGTGGAAATTGTATTTGTCTACTACAGCAACTCTGCTTGGCTGGTCTTCCATAGGAGGCAGGAACAATGAGGAAGGCAGGCAATCAGAATAAGCTCTGCTGTGGGCAGGGCTGGTTAGAAATCTGCCCATGGGCTCAATTTCCAAGCCCTCATGCTGCAAATCTAACTGAAAACCAATCTGTAATGAAACAGGAAAGGTTTCTAATTGTGTTACACTAAATGTAGACCCTGAGCACACCCAGGCTTTGGAGGCAACAGGGAGATGCCTTAATCATCATCCTAATTTAGTTCTGGATTCAAACATCAGCCCAAACTGTCCTGGAGAAGTGAGTTGTGGGGGTGTCATCTCTTCCCTCAATAACATCCATACTGTGACCTGCAGAACTAGAACACCCAAGTCTAAACTTTTCAAGGTCTCAGACTCTGCAGGCAACAGTATCTACATATAACAGGTTTAACTCAATCCCTAGCTCCAAACATCCCAGCACTTTGCTGTGCGTGAAATCTGCCTCCAGATGTTGTTCCATGGACATGTTTAAGATAGCTGGCTCCTTTGGTTTGGTTTTATGTTTTCAATTCTCTTCTTTCTTGGGGGAGGGTGTAGAGGGATTTGGTGGTAAGTGCAACTCTCTCCTTTGGACAAGAGGGGGCAGCAATCTCCCTCCACTGAAAAGAAGGGAGCTGTCTGGCTGGTCACACATTGCTTTCTTTCTAGGAAAAGGAACCCTTTATCAGATGGCATTTTAGAATAGACATTCATTTTGAACCCCCTTTTTTATGTTTCTGTTTATAGCAATAGTGATTGATTTACACCTGTGAGCTTCTGAACACAATTTATCACCCACCTATCCATAAAATCAAAGCTAATTCTTATTGGTGCTACCCCATACTTTCTCATGCCTGCTTTTGTCCTTCTGACTAGGCGTGGCCGTCTCCTCTAAAGAGAGGAGCAGACAGCTGCAGGGTGGTGGCTGGGAAAGGAAGAAAGGCACCAGATCCATATTTCACATGGGGAAGTAACATATTTAAGTTGATGCAGGTCTGGGAGTGGGTTGGTGGGTGAAAACTCTCTTTTTTCATTACTGTTGGCATTACATAGGCATGAATAAAGAATGTAGGTTGCCAGAAAAGCAGTCAGTAAGTGGAAATAGAGGCTAGACTCCGTCTTATAGTGTAGGCTCTCATTTCATACGTGAACTGCCCCCTCCATGGCTGTCTCTCCTGCAAATAACCATGTGCATGCTCCACTGCTCTTTGCCTGTGAAAGCCCAAAGTGGTGCTCACAGCATCTTCAGTTCACTTATTGGCCTGATTTTCAGAGAGGCTGAGCACCCATAACTCAGTGAGGGTTGCAGCCTACTGAAAATCAGATTATTTACTAGGGGAGGGGTTATTGCAGCAAGGAAGAATAAGATACCTGAAAGGACTGCAAGGGACTCTTTGATAAGGTTTCTTTGCAATAGAGAAGTAGCGGGAAATGTGCACATTGCTACTGCAGCCATCCCACATTGATACTCTGTGGCGATGGCTAATCAGGAAATAATTTTTGTGTGATAGCTGAT
>NW_017729034.1:5120984-5133902 GCF_001723915.1 Gavialis gangeticus
CACATTGATACTCTGTGGCGATGGCTAATCAGGAAATAATTTTTGTGTGGGGGCCTGATTGGCTGGTTGGCAAAAACAGTCCTGTATTGGCCAGGGGCTGGTTGGGATGTTTTACCAGTTGCTGGCCTTCCCACTTCATGTTTCTTAGGGGCCCAGTTAATGAGCTTGAAATACGTGGATACCCAGAGTCAGAAAGTTTATCAGTAAAAACAGATTGTGGCCAGGGCATCAATGGGCTATCTAGAAAAAAAAGGGTTTGCTCACACTTACAGTTTTGGAAATCCATTAGAATGGATGTCTCTGATCTAGCACAGCTTTTATGCACCTGCTTAACAGCAAGAAGGTGAATAAACCCAGTGAAGTAAATACTATAGTAGATCAGACCTTAGAGGAGAGGAAGCAGGATCTACTGGGCCTCAGGAGAAACAGAATTTTATGCCTGGCTCTGCCACCGACCTACTGGCTCACCATAAGTAGGTCACTTCACTTCCTGCTGCTCAGTTTTCCTGTAAACTGGGATGATGTTTCCAACCTCCTTTGCAAAGTGTTTTGAGAGCTTGTGATGAAAAGGACTGCGTAAGAGGGAGATATCTATAAATTATTATTCAAACAGCTGAGACAGAAGATAATGCTTTTGTAAGAAATTATTTAGATTAATGAGAATGCAGTTGTCCAGGCCTGTACATGTCTGTATACTTCAAACTATAAAACATCACATACAAGGGTATTTCTGAAACTAAGGGCAATTTGGAAATAAAACCATGTTGTGTACAATGATTATTTACCGAACAACATCACTTTTCTACATAGTTGGAAACAATGGTTGCATTTGACAATGCCACCATCAGTGTTCTCCGCTGCTGTGTAGTTTCGCACTTTGTTGCAGACATATAGTATGGGCAGCCATTTTGTCATTTGTTTCTGAAACAAAGTGCTAGGTTGATCCATTATCCAGGATCAAATCCGGTAACAACTTTATACCTTATACACAGACTTGAGTCACATCCCCTGCTCAATCCATTTCCTGAAATAGACCTAGGGGAACTATTTTAGCTTTCCAGAAGGTGTCAAAGGGCAACAAATTTGCTCTGTGTTGCATTTAGGAAGAGAGTATGTTTCAAACCATAGGCAGTTTGGCTGGGGCTGCTTTGCCTTGGAAAAACAAGTTTTGAGTCTGTGGATGCAGTAACCTGGGCTTTAGCAACATAGAAACAAATACACGGCAGTGGTCTGAAGAAAGTTTGTACTCTGGTTGCTGGTACCTGCTGAAACCAGCATTGAAGGGTATTTACTATTCATTGTCGGGGGTCTACTTAACTTGCAGTGAAACAAAACAATTTTCGCAGTTTGGTTCTGCCATGAAGAGCCAATTTCACAGGAATTTCCCCCTGGCCCCACCCCTTGCTGCTGATTGTCAATGGGACATTGGCATTGCATTTAACTTCTTAAAAGATGGTGCTGAAACATTTTCACTTCACTGACTGGCACCTTCACTTAGTCTACACATCGCTAGCTGACAGTGGGTGCATCTACACGTGCAATTAGCACTGTAGCACCCTCATGCCCCAGCCAGCTCTGGTCACCATCTACACATGCATTTTGGTGCATGTAACTCCTCCACTCTAGGATAGTACTTGTCCTGGACAGTACTATCCTACAGTGGAGTTTATTAATTTACTGTGCCCTAATGTGGCTACATGTGTGGACTGTGATGTTTACTGAGGAGTTAATTAGTCAGCTCTGCAGTAAAGTGCACATGTAGATGCAGCCAGTAACTCTCAATTACGTGATCAATGGATGCAGTGATTGTCATAGTGTCTTTTTATTGTGGAGGGACACGCTAGATCAGCATATTATATCAATAATATGCTGGGGGGGTGGAGGGGGGGAAGGTGCTAGGTTGATTTCATGGGAAATTGTGGCCAATGCAAGATTTCCTGATGATTGCAATGCTGTTTTTTGCAGTTTCTGCAAAAACCACAAAACCACAAATGAAATTGACCCCTATTCATTGCAGTGGCCCAGGTATGCTAGAACAAGCTAGAGTCAGACCATCATTTTGCCATGCAGACTTATCCCATCAGTCCCATTTGACCTCAATAGCTAGTTTCAAACACAAGGAAAGAAGTACCAATAAGTCTCTGGTACACAGAATCAAAAACCAGAAGCGCCATTGTATAACAGAGCCCACATCATGAAGTGCACTCAGAAGTGATCTGGAAACCATAAGGAAGTATCTTAGGAACAGCCTGGTTTGATCCATTGGCCAGGCTTATGCAAGAAGTGGCTGTTGATTAAAGGCAGCTAGAAGGCAAACACAGCCCAACTGTATGAGATGCTGAGCATCTGCTGTGAGGAACAGCTTGTGTACCCTGGCCTCCACTTCAGCTTCGGAGGAAGCAGAGCACACTTACAACTTATGCGTGAACAGGCTCTCACTAAGCTGCTTGTCTTCACTGCAAGACATGACCCTCACGGATTTTAGCAGGAAGATAGAGGAGACTTGCCACACCCAATAATTAACTTTTGTAAAGAACCGAGCAAAGGTCAGGGCAAAGGTCCCATGATTTCTCTCAAGTGCTTACCTCCTGGTGCAGAAATTAAAGGATTTGCATTTCTGTGACTGGCTTCAGTTGGACATGAAGGCACTGGGTGAGCTACAAGCTAATGAGGTCACCATTCCCCCCCTCCCCATTTCTTTCACATGCCAAAAGGAACCAGTGCATTTGAGCTATCAGAAAACACATTAATATCTGATAAGCCTTTGCCAGAAGGCAAAAGAGCACCCAAAAACAGGTTGGCCAAAACTTTCACTAGGCACAGATATGGGGCTACATCCAAGAAAAGGACTGAGGTGCCTAAAAGCAGGGAGCAAGCATGACCCTCTGTGAATGCGACTGGCTGTTTTTTCATGAACACCCCTTGCTTGGCCCAAGATGTACACTAACTGGATAAATCTTGGGTGTGCTAACTACCTTACTGGGTTATCTTCCAGTTATAATATGATATGACAAAGGTATATTTTTATCAACTCCTATGATACATGCAGGTGTAAAAATGGCAAAAATCAACACAGCTTCACAGTAGCTGCAATTAAAGACTAAACATCGCAGGAGTAAATCTAATTTGGCAGAATATCCCTGCATGCCACATGGTGGGCCCCAAATGCAACTTTGTCTTGGGGTGAATCTGTGATAGGCTGCTGGTCCAGTACTCCCCTAGGACAGAGGTCAGCAATGTTTTCTGTTGTGGGGGAGGTGGAGGGTATGAAATGACCCAGCTTGGATTTGAGATAGGTGGACACTAGAACTCAGCTGTCTCCAATGCTTCTCTGCCACCCAGCTGCAGCATGGGATAGAGAGACCCCCTTCACACCCCTGCCCCTTTTGCCAAAGCCCCGGGGGCACCTGACTGCAGTGTGCACAGAGCAAGGAGAAATCCCCCTCCACCAACGCCTCTGGCTGTGGCACATCATGGGCAGAGTGCCCCACTGTCAAATATTGCTGAAGCCATGGCTCTTCAGGCTGCATCCAAAGGCTTCATGGGCTGGATTCAGTCTGAAGGTGGTAGGGTGCCAACCCCTGCCCTAGGAAATGGGAGATCAGGTTTCACTGCTCTCCTCAGCTTGGGGGCAAAGGGGGCATCTCACAGATACATTTTCCCATCTCTGATGAACACCATAACGCAGGAGTGGGCAATTATTTGGGCCTCCGGGCCACATGGGGAGTTTTGTTGTAGTGTCATAGCCTGGATTGTTATCCCTTTCCCTACACAGCAACTCATCAAAACTCTCTACGTGAGATAAAGCTGTAGGTAGACTGGAAGCAGTGTTCAGGAGCAGGAGGGGTGGGTGAAGCTGGGATCACGGGGCAGAGGCACAGGGTGGTAACAGCAGGGAGCCAGGGCCCAGGGCCTGTGGCACAGCCACTATCTGCTGCACGCACACACCTGTGACAAGCACAGGGTCCGGGGGCAGGGGCATGCAGGGTCAGATTGCAGCTCTGCCCGGGCCCAGCCCCATGCTGTCACTGCCCCAAGATCTTGGGTTCTCCATGGGGGCTGGCTGGGAGCCACGTGGTTAGGGTGCTTTGATTGCATCTGCCTGGTGGAGCACCCTGCCCTCCATGGAGACCCTGGGAACTTCAGGCAGTGACAGCTCTGGGTTGGGGCTGGGGCAGAGCCCCAGTTCTGCGGGCAGGGGCATGTGCTGACTTCGGGCAGAGACATGTGAATCCCCAAGATCCCGGGGTCTCCCTGGCCTGCTGGCCTGTCCAGCTCCCAAACACTGCTCCTTGCCAGCCTGTGGCCCCATTCCAGCTGCCCAGCTGAGCACCCTGCCTGCATGAGTCCCACCCCCAGCAGTGGGTGCAGGGCAGACAGGCTGGGGTACCCTGGCAGTGGGGTTTGGTTGGGCAAAAGAGCTTTTTCTATGCAGGGTCCCAACTGCACCAAGAGGGGAAAAGATTCCCTCACTTCCACTATTCTTCCACCTGATGTCTGGGGTGACTGCCCCAAACCTGGAAGGTGAGAGATAGGTGTTTGAACTCCTTCTGGCTGCAAAGAAAATTGAACCCCGTACTTCCTATGGGGCAGTGACTTTCCCCTGTAGTGTAGGGGGCGTGGGTCCTTTTTCTAGGATTCTCTGAACCCATGTTATCCAACTACTTACCTGTCATTAATGTGTCAGGGCAATGGCAGTGCTCTTGCTGCCTCTGGCTTTCCCTATGGTATTTTGTTAGTCAGGCCTGTCCAACTGGTGGCTTGTGGGCTGAATTTTGTGGCCTTTGGGACTTGTCAGCACAGTTACAGGAACTACTGCATTGTCATGGCTCTGGAACCCAGGAGGTGAATGCTTCCACTACTCACTCCAGCACCTGCTAACCTACTGCTGAATTTGGGGTCTTTGGTTGCTCCCTTCAGTTCTCCAGCAGCAGAAGAAAAGAGAGTGCAAGTGGTAGCAGCACTGTCTGGAGCTATGCTAGTGCAGTGACTTCAGAGGCCATCATGTACCAATAAGTTGTACCTGTGGGGCCAAAGTAATTGGACAGCCCTGTTGTAGCATTCTCCTAGTGTTTCTAGCTTTGTACCTTCTTGATGTGCATGAGGGCTGAGGTGGCATTTTGGGGGATTTCTTGAGTCAGTGGTTGACTGTAAACATAGGCAACTGGTTTTGATGGCTCAAGAGAAACCTTCCTGTCCTCATTGCTACACTGTTCCCTAAAAGGGCACTGGCAGCACCACCTCCAATTGTATGTTAACAGGGAAGAGTGAGGCCTACTCAGTTCTTCAACTGGCAGGTCATAGGCACCCTTCTCCAGATGATTTTGGGGCTGTGAAACCTCAGTGCATGGATGTGCCTGCTTGAGCAAGGCACCCGATTGGCAGGACTTAGGTCTCACCACTGTCTTCATTGTTTCCTTCTAGGCTAGCTCAGGGCAGCTGTACATTGACCTTGATCATTCCCAGCTCAGTGTGCTGGTTTTTGTGGACTCCTTTCTAAGATGCCTGCCTCTCCCCATGCACCCAGTGCCTCACACTTAGGTACTTCACTCAGGGTTCAAGGGCCTTAAAGATAGCCATTGCTGTGCCTAAGTCCTTTACTGGGTCTGATGCTGAATCCCATAAAAAAACAAGGAGCATGGCCTAATGGTCAAAGCACAGATCTCAGCCTTGGTTTCTGTTTCCATTTCTACTCTTCTTGGGTAGCTGGCTAATACCTGGAGATGAGCAGTGTTATATATATAGTTTACCATCTGAACATACTTAGTGTTTACAAAGAAAAGTCATTCTCTGAGTAAGTGCTACTGTCTAATTGATCAACTCTGAAACACCCCCTATTTAGTAACCTTTCTGCTTACATATTTTGTTTCCACTCTTACTCTTCTCTCATTATTTATAATTAAATACATTTGCATAAAAATAGGATCTTTGTTTTATGGCAGTTCATCTGTTGCTACTGATATTCCCCAGCCATTCTTCTGAAGATATCTGTAGTAAATAAATACTGAATGTTTATATAGCAGCTTCCTCCTCAAAGCCCTTCACAGACATATATAGAAATCATGTAATTAAGCCCTGAAATGCAGCTACTTCTGGTGTAGAATGCAGCTGTTTCACAGCTTTATCTACCAACTCACATCTTGGGCCAGGGAATGAAAAATAATTTTCTAACCAATGAAAGCTATAGGAGAAATTTAACTAGACAGAATATAATTAAATGTTAAAATTGGATTAGGACACTGGGAATATAAAACCCCATTTCTTGTAAAAATGCTATGGGAATTTTATGACAACTCATGGTCAGAACCTTCATTTTAGGTATCCGCCCAAAGACAGCCCTTCTAGCAAGACCAGTAAATTTTAAAATTACAATATGGGTTTGTGTGTATATTTTAAAAGGTAGGTTATAAAAATAAATACAATTGAAATTTTTTTTTCTTTTTCACAGGAAAGGGGGTGATTTGTCTTTTGCTTAAAACCTCCTTTTTACATACTCCTTTGCAAGCATAATGAGGTTTTGCTAATGCTTAACTACTGGAAAATAGAACTGGTGAAAAAATGGATAGCAACACTGACCAGGCTAGTTTTGCTGTAAGAAGTTATATATGCGTGAGTGTATGTGTGTGCACTTGGACACCACATAATGAATGGGAAAAGTGAAGTGTTTTACCCTCTTTAGATGGTTTCAGTGTCAATCTACTTTTGTGCTAGATACCATGTTTATGCCAGTGTAGTAAAACAGAGCGAGGTGGCTAGTTATGTTAGTCTGAGAACAGGCTGAAGTCACAGCAAGGTGGCCTACTTCACTTTCACCTATAAAAGCTTATACCTCTCTTCAACCAGTTAGTGAACTAGAGAAGTTTTAATAATCTAAAAGTACAGGTATGGAAAAAAGAATAGGTTTTATCCTGGTAGAATGAGCTAGATTTACAGGAGGGATTTAAATACCTAACTTGAACATTTAGGTGCCACTGTTTTTTACACAGCCCTCACCAAACTGTTGAGGTTCCTGAACATTCTTGGTATACATTTTTGCTAGTAAAGTCCCCTATAAGCGGAAATTAATGGAGCTGCGTACATACGCAAATCCCTAAATTATGACTCCTTTGTGCAGGTTGGTGCCTGCCTCATGTCAAAGTGCCATCAGAAGTGACAGAGTAGGGGAAGGGATGTTCATGTCACTTGTGGTTCTTGATCTAGTAGGTCAGCTCAGACCACACCTAACACAATACTAAAGACAGCTGGGAAAAGAGCAGCTCCTTTCCCCACAATTTCCGGCTGGTTCAGACGTTCACTCAGGACATACAAGGCCCGAATTTAAGTTCCTTTTCTGCTTCTCCACTCTGGGGTGGAGGTTTGTCCTTCGTGTTGAGCTGCTCACATTTGCATGGAATAATAAAATACTCAATGAGCCAGTGAGAATGACTTTGCAGCCCAAGGATCAGAGGACTCACCTGGGATGGGGAGTCTTGCCTGCTGTAACAGTATTTATTTTACACAAAGTAGAACAGCTTCAGCAGGGGGATAGAGAAGGGTACTTTGCCAGCAACCAGGAGGTGTGGGGTTCAAAACCCCTGGAGAAGAGGAACAAGGGTTTCAATCTGCTACTCCTACGCCCTCTGCAAGTGCTGTAGACACTGCTGTATTGGGCAAAGGGTCTGTATTACCTTCTGCAGCTATGTTTTGAAAGAAAGGACTGATTCTCCCTCCCCTCCCTATTTCGTGAAAGAAGAGTTAAGGCACTTAGCTGTCTGTCTGATTCCCGTGTCTTCTACATTTCTTTACTTTACCGCTGCCTGTGATTCTTAGGCACCTCACTTCCCCCATGCATTGTATAGGAAGCCTCTGTGCAAAATTTGGGCCTGGTGTTTCCATCAGTGGCAAGCTGCTTAAATCCCATTTGTAAAACTAGTTGTATCCCCTTGGAAGAAGTATGTTTTTAAGCTTATATTGATATGCATTGTAAACACCATGCCTATTTATTGTGCTAGAGGAACAACAATTTAATATGGGAAAGAAACCTCAGCAGATGTTTATTACCAATTACGTCTCCCAAAAGTAACATTGTGAACTACCCAAGGATGATACGGTTAAGATTTCAGACAAAAAAGAACTCTCTAAGAATTGTAGTCTATTATAAACACCAAAGATTCATTTTCTTTCCTTAAATAATGGAAGAAAACTGAGAACAATACACCATTCTTCATTTTGCGTATCTCAAACACAGACACACCCAAGGCCTTCCTAAGGATTCTGGGAAATGTAGGCAACTGGGCCATTTTCAACATTGAGTACCATAACTCGAATTACCACAGGAGGGCGTCTATCACATTGTGTGCCCTTCTTACTGCCTTTCAGGAATCAGTCCTAGAAAAGACATAAAGCACATGTGGCACCCGTTTGGCATTACATGGGTATTTTGATTTTTGAACAAGATGGCAACAGGGAAAGTAAAGCATGTTGTGCCAGGTTCACCCTTGGTGTTATTCCACAGCTATTCACAGAGATGAATGAGGTTGTGGAGCCTCATACACAATAGAGCAGTCTTTCCCCTCCCATCCTGAGCCCATGATGTCCCTGAAAAGGAACATCAAGCACAATTTGAACGGCAGAAGTGGTTTTTAGCAAGTCAAAGGAGGACAGTCCCCCATCACTCTGCTTTTATCTTCATTCAGGTTTAAGAAACTCTGTGACAATCCTCATCCGTGCTTCAGCCAGGCATGACTGAACTGTGTGAGCCAGAGAATGAAAATCAAAGCTAGTGTCATCAGCGTGGCAATCAGAATTCACCTCACAGCAATGCAAATGAGAAGCAGAAGGGAAGAATGAAGAGCTCTTGCCTAAAACACAGCCTTTGAGAAACTGATAGCTGACTACAGGACAGGGGCTAAAGAACAACATGCTTAGAGCACAGCAGGCACGGAGCAAGGGTGCTCTCTGCTAGCCGTACCTGTGGGGCTGCCATCTTATTTGGGGCGTAGACATTTCTTTTCTGGGGAAAGCACTGTGCAGTAGTATTCTGGGGAAAGGTGCTGGCCTGACAACCCTTCAGAGACTAGACTCGAGGCCTCTCTTGATCCAGAACCGCACGGGTAGCAATAAGGCAAAATTTCTCCTCCTGTTGTTCTCCACAGCTGAACTGGAGGTAATATTCTTGTGGAGGAGACAGTGGTTGAAGGCCTGTTAATACTATGGAACATAAAGTTCTAGGCCCAGTTCAACTCAGGTTATCTGGCAGCAGCAGCAGCAGCAGCACAGAAGAAGGTATGAGGCAAGCCACATTTGAGGTATGATTCTTTGAACACAATGGAAGATCTACTGAAGAGACCTTTCCAACCTCAAGCTCATGCAGACCTCTTCACTTCATTAGTGAAGTTCACGGCAGCCTCTATAGTGACTTGCTGGCATTCTCCTTGTCATCATGGGATTCTTTATACCCTTTTTCTGCAATTCCTCTGGTAGCCATGTGGTCATGGGCAACTAGATGGAAGTTCAGAGGTCAGGCTGTTGGGATGGTCTTCAAATAGCCACAAAAATCAAGGGGGATCTATGGGTCTAGGATACTGCATCCTTAGCATCTTCCACCAGAGTGCAAACTACTGCTTTATTAAAGAACAAAGAGATCCTTTTTGGGTTTTCCTCGGCCTGCACACATCTACATGTGCATTAATGTGCCTTTGCTACTGCACATTAAATTTAGTACCTGTCTAATATGAAGTACTATATAAATGTTCAGTAGCTCCTGCACAGTAGCAAAGGTGCGTAGTCTTTTCACGACACTTAATGCGCAGTAGACTAATTCTACTGTACATTAGTGCACTAATATGGCTTTTGTCATGATGCACTCATGCACAGTAAAATTAGTCTACTGTGCATTAAGTGTCTGTGTAGATGTGCCTCCTGATGCTAGAATAACCCAGATACAGGTATATTGCACCCTTTCTGTGTTGAGGCACTGTTATACAACTCAGCTGAGCCTTGACTATGTTATAACCTGATTTTGTCCTGTTAGGGGAGATGGAAACAGACCGTGTTACAAGTAGGTTACATCCCAGCAAAGACCTGGCTTTACATCCACTGACTGATCTCTTTTAAGAAGCTGGTACAGATTTACAAAGCCCCCACTCAGCACAGACTACCTCAGGGGATGTCTACAGTGCACTCAAAGTGTGGCTGCAGTACTTATTAACCTATCAAACTAGCTGCAAAATGCAACCAAGAAACGGAGTAAATATGTGAGTGGTTAGTTCATGCTCAACTCTGGGCTGACAGGTCTACTGCCAGCTGTTTCCGATCCACCTAGTTTAAAGCTATCTGAATGTCTACACAACCAGCCATCACACCTTTGACTACAGTGTAGAAATACCCACACCAGTTATCTCTCATTCTGTGACACACATGGGTAGTTGTGCTAATTCAACAAAACATAACTGCGGGATCCTGAAGACTCAGGAATAGCTACCAAAGGTAATGATAAAGCTCTGTTCTTCCAGATGATATTGCAAGACTCACCTCTTCCCCCAAAGCATTTCCAAAAAAATGCAGAGGAACTGAAAGCCACTGCACACTCAGAGAGGCACATGACTATATCTTCACCAGTATGGAGAGCTCTGTTCCTTCTGGACACATGGCCAAGGCTGAGTATCAAGAAAGAGGAAAAACCAGGAATGGTAACTCACACAAGGATAGACAATGTTGAGCAGACTGGTGTTGTTTCCTTACAAGTCCTTTAAATGGTTATGTGGCTTCCTCTTTTAAGTGTGGCATGAACTATTAAGTGTCTATCAGGTCCCATCTATGTGGGGATCCAACTGCAGGTAAAAAAGAGTGCTCTTATATATGCCCTCACCTTGTGATGAAGAGTGAATCATCACAGGGGCTCCATTGTTTTCTGCAATCCCTACACACTGCCTGGATGGGGCAAAGACAAGCACCTTCCTGTGGTGCACCTGTTACACATTAATGATTAACACAACTAACACAATTAAAGCTATTGGACACTGATTTCTTGACCTCACAGAATGACTACCACCATGACAACTGCTAAGAGACCTTGTCTGGGAAAGTTTTGCCATACAGAAGAAAGATATCCCAGTGACTCATGCTTTAGAAGCAAGAGATGGCTCCACAGCATGATTGTGACTCACTGGTAGCAGCCACCCAGGCATAGACAAGCTTTTGCAGTTGGGTCACTACCATGTTGAAAACTGGTGGCCCAGCATCAGAGATTTGGGAGAGCAGACAGACCTTGAATCTTCATGCTTCCTCTGTTGCCAGCTTATCAGGACCCTACTAAAGGTGCCAAACTGTCTTCACCTGTCCTCTGCGACCCAATGGACTAAGGGTATAGAATTTACTGTGGGACAAAAGGGGCTGTGGCTTTACCAGGTGTGGCAGAATACCATCTCTCTCTCCACAAAGTCTGCTACCTGACAATTTAGTTACCATGGTCACTGCAAAGGGCAGACTCCTCTGCCCCATCTCTTCATGTAACCCTGAGTTGTAACCTGAGTGAGATACATTCCAGAGGGAGGGGGGAAACCTGCTCCCTCTGCCCACATGACTGGCATCACATACCTGGGTGGGGGGCTTAAGCTCCCTATTGTTCTAAGCAATGCCAACCTGACTGGGAGGGGGGCTAAAGACCCTTCCGGTTTACCTGGCAACCAGTGATGCATTTCAAATTGGTTGGCTGGCAGCCAACTGATGCTGGCCTCTATTGGAGCAGGGAAATGAGGTGATAAGGGCTATATAAGTTAAGGACTGGCCAGGAGGATGGGCAGTAGCCAGGATGAAAACTGAGAGAGAAACTGGACCATCTGAAACTTTCTTTCTCTTTTGAAACTCATCATCAGTGAACTGCCTGCCTCCAGAGGGAATCTCCACCTGTCTCGGGATGATACTCCTGGGTAAACTACCTGAGATCTAACTAGATATATAGCTTACAGTAACTCAGATGTGTGATCAAAGGCTACCCAGCCACCCTGTTTGCTCTGTGGGATTTCTCTGATATTGCTCTACCCCGTACCCTATTCCAAACCTACTCCTTGCAACCAATAAAGTTCTTTGTACCTAGCATGGAAGACTTATTGGGAGTGTGTCTAGAGTATGCCTTGGGGTCCCCTTGGTTTGGCTGACTAAGGGAGACCACTATTTGTGCTTCAGACTAAGGGAAGCACCCCAAGTTCTTGAAGTGGATCAAGTACCCTCAAGGGCTACTAGGCCTGTATTTCCCAGGGGGCACAAGATCAGGATCAGGATCAGTCCAGACCCTGGGTGGTGGCTGTATTACCCCCAGGCTAGTGGGTATGCTCCAGGAAGGGGGTTGGCCAGACATAAGGCATCCCCAGGGAGGCACTTGGAGCCTGGAAGGCAGTCGGGCGCAGTGAGGTGGGTGGCTCAGGTGCAGGAGCACCACCTACTGGCCTGCCATACCAGGTATCAGCTGTTCTGTGATAACGGCCTGTGTGCACACTCTTGCTCCATAGTAGAGAGGAACTAAATTGTGGCAGCTTAGCCCTCTTTCATGGAGGACTAAGCTATGGCAGTTCAGTCACCAGCCAGCAAAGAGACTGTACACATAGGGAATTGCCAGGAGGCAGCTGATTTATGATGAAGCCCCCACAACAGATTGTTTGTCTGTCCATATGCCAAAGGTCACCAATACATTTGAAACATAAAACCAAACCATCCAGGCAATTGCATTAACTTCCAGGCCTTCTTATCATGAGACAGATATGAACCTGTGACTGGGAGATGAAAAGATACCATCTCTAGGCCTGCTGAAACATTCTCTGCCAACTGCTATCTGTATAACATTTCTGTGGAAGATGATGATGAAAAGAAAAGGCTAAAAAGAAAGCCCTACAAAGGATGGAGGTTGGGATTCACCTCCAAGGAGGAATATTCTGCACTGGT
>NW_017729034.1:5138902-5139652 GCF_001723915.1 Gavialis gangeticus
TGGGATTCACCTCCAAGGAGGATTATTCTGCACTGGTCTGGTCCTGCAGGGAGCAAACCAGGAAAGCCAAGGCTGCAACTGAACTCCAACTAGCTTTGAGCATCAAGGACAATAAAAAAGTCCTTTTTCAGATATGTGGGGAGCCGAAGGAAAAGCAAGGGCAACATTGGACTCCTGCTGAACCAGATGAGACAACTGACGCCCAGGAAAAAGCCAACCTATTAAATGGGTACTTTGTGTCAGACTTTCATCAGTCCCATGGGACACCCATACCCGCTATGGGACAGGGAGGTCCAGGTGAGGGCGATTCCCTGCCCTCCATAAATGCCGACCTCGTGAAGGAACACCTTGAGAGGCTGGATACCTTCAAGTCAACCGGCCCTGACAATCTACACTCCAGAGTTCTCAAGGAGCTGGTGAGCATCATAGTCCAGCCCCTGGCATTGATCTTTGAGAACTTCTGGCACTCTGGTGTAGTGCCTGAAGACTGGAAGAAGGCCAATGTGGTGCCTATCTTCAAAAAAGGGAGGAAAGTGGAACTGGCTAACTATAGGCCCATCAGCCGGACTTCTATTCCGGGGAAGATCTTAAAAAGGTTTATTAAAGAGGCCATCCTTAATGGACTGGCCAACGCCAACATCCTGAGGGATAGCCAGCATGGGTTTGTTGCAGATAGGTCTTGCTTGACCAACCTTGTTTCCTTCTACGACCAGGTGACCTATCATCTGGACAAGGGAGAAGGGATTGATG
>NW_017729034.1:5139909-5151389 GCF_001723915.1 Gavialis gangeticus
TTGGGAAGAAAAACCTGCAGCATCCTTATAGGCTTAGCAGTACTACGCTGGCTAGCACTATGGAAGAAAAAGACTTGGGGGTCATCATTCACCACAAGATGAACATGAGCCTGCAATGCGATGCTGCAGCTAGTAAAGCAAGCAAAACGCTGGCTTGCATCCGTAGATGCTTCTCAAGAAAATCCTGGGACGTCATTCTCCCCTTGTACTCGGCCTTGGTGAGGCCACAGCTGGAGTACTGCATCCAGTTTTGGGTTTCACAATTCAAAAAGGATGTGGAGAAGCTTGAGAGAGTCCAGAGAAGAGCCACGTGCATGATCAGAGGTCAGGAAAACAGACCTTACGACAACAGGCTGAGAGCCATGGGGCTCTTCAGCCTAGAAAAGCGCAGGCTCAGGGGTGACCTGATGGCCACCTATAAGTTTATCGGGGTGACCACCAGAATCTGGGGGAATGTTTGTTCACCAGAGCGCCCCAAGGGATAACGAGGTTGAACGGTTATAAACTACTGTGTCCCAGGAGTCAAAGTAATGAGCAGCACTTACCAGCAGCTCAGGACGGAATGTGCACGGGGCAGAAGGAGGAACCCGCGCAGCTCGTTAGCCGCCTTTTTGTTCAATTACGGACAGCTGATGACATCAGCATTGGACTCCAGCCGGCAGCAACAAGAACGGCAGCTGCTGCCGTGGAGGGGGCAGATAGCACGGGCGAGGAGCTGCAGCTGCCATTGGCGATGAGAGGAACCTTCGCCGCAAGATCTGTGGAGCCAGGAAAGCTGGCAGGGACACGGGCAGAGCCGGTCCGAACCTCCCAACAGGAGCCTGTGCCAGACAACGTGGGAACTGTAGGCACAGCACCTGAAGACGCGGCTGGAGGAGTATCTGGGAGTGACGCAACCCACAGGTGGGGTGCCAGGACAATGGGGCACAGAGAAAGCCACGCCAGGGAGGGAAGACCACTGGAGAGTGCTGAGGGGGTACGGTCAGGGCGGGCATCCCCAAGCCCTGATAGAGTGACAGGCAGAAGGGACGAACGCTGTTAGTGATTGGTCCAGGTTGGGCCAGAAGGAAACCTGGGGAGTGTTCGGGGTAGGCCAATAAGAGGATAGGGAGAGACCGGGCGTTTTGCATTTAGGTAGTTCTATTTGTTTAGTCAACCCTGGCTAAGGGGCAGAGAGCTAGGGCGTGTGCCCCAGGGACCAAGGCTGAAGGGAAGCCTCTGTAAGTCTACGTTTGTTTTCTTTGTATACTTCCCCTGAAGGAAGGGGTGCAGGCGAGGAGGGCAGTTGGGCAGGTCCTTACGGCGGTCACAGTGGCTAGGGGCCGAGGGCACTTAGAGACAGACCAAGAGGCATTGCCTCACAGCAGGGAACAAGAATAACAGACAGGTGAGACACCAAAGGTGGCATGAGGCCGGGGTGTAGGGGTGGCGGAGCCCTGTGAGTGACCACTGGGTGAATCCTGGGCCACCGGGTACCCCATCAACCAACCCTCCTACTGAGGAACATCGAGTCATGGCAGACAAGAGCAGGGTTGAGGAAGTCAGTCGGGAAGAAGAGAGCTACTCCGGTACAAATGCAATCCCGGCAGGTGTTTGACATCGATCTGCAGGGCAAAAGGCCGCTCGAGAGCGGTTATTCAAAGCCCGGCAGTCACATGCTACAAGACCATTTCAGGCTGGACATAAGGAAGAATTTCTTTGCTGTCCAAGCTCCCAACGTCTGGAATACCCTGCCATCGGAGGTGGCAGGGTGGTTCAAGCACCTACATTGAAGACCTTCAAGAGTAAATTGGATGCATATCTTGCTGGGATCCTATGACCCCAGCTGACTTCCTGCCTTTCGGGCAGGGGGCTGGACTTGATGATCTTCTGAGGTCCCTTCCAGCCCTATTGTCTATGAAATCTATGAAATTGTCAGTGGAGCAAGTTGCCTTCAGCAGCACGCTTCCTTCTCATAGTTAAAGGGTGGAATTTTGGTTCCTTTGTGCACCTCAGTGGCAGTATTCTAGCTATCTCCCTGACCATTTTCGGCCCTTACTTTTTACTGTGGTAAGCCTGTGCACATAAGGACTAGGGGCAGACATTACACACAAACTGGTTTAAGTGATAAGAAACTGGTTTAAACCTGTAACAGAACAGAAGTTCAGTGCACATAAACCAGTTTGAAAATGGTTGAAACTGGTTTAAGATAAACCTCATTGAATATAGTATCAGACTTAACTGATTTGGGTCAAACCAGTTTATGCAATGTCTGTCCCAGACCTCTTCCTGGTTTAACTTAAATCAGAGTCTCACAGCATCCCAGATGCTTTGCAGCCCTGGATGGGGCTGTCTGCTCCAGAGCAGAGCTGGCCCTGCTCTTGTGCTCCCTGGCTGGAGCTCTGGCAGAAACTACAGGTACAGTGGTGTCTGCCTGGTTTCCACCCCCCCATCCCACTCCCTGCTCAAGCAGGGATACCCCGCTCCTCTCTCCCACAGCAGTGACTGTAGCCAGCATGAGTTATGCTAGCTAATGCTGAGAGGTCTCTGTGTAAGGCAGACAAGACAAAGGCAGACCGATCAGTCTTTTTGGAGCTAATCAACAGGTAGCTGGTAATGTCTCTCTGTTCCTTCCTTGGAAAAAGCTGTTTAAGAAGAGCTTGAACTAATGAGAGAGGCTTTTGTTTTGTTTTGATGGGGTGCTAAATGCTATGAACTCCCTGTGTAACTCCCTACTGGCTCCGTTGCTGGTCTGGAGCAGTGAGGGGTGGGGGGAGGTGGGGGGGGGAGACCCCTCCCTAATCAGAGTGTCCTGCCAGAGCCTGGCCATACTGCATCTCAGCTCAGCACTATGGAAGGGAAAGAGGGCTTCTTTAGCACGCCCCGGCTTCTAGCCTGAGCCACTACAGGCATATATCTGTATTTCCTCAGTCCAGAGGGGATGTCTGTACAGTTACAAACCAGTTCAGCCTAGCCAGGTTAGACTAACCTGAAAAGATTGAATCAATTCAGGCTCAGGTTTTTTTGAATGTCTGTCCTTAACTCTTAAGCTGTTCATGTGCAGTAGAGTTATGCATTGCCCAGGCATATACACAACTACATGCACACACACATAGCCCAGGTACATGCATAGTGGAGCATAAACACTGGAAAAAGAGTTGAGGAGGAGGCCATTCTTAGGCTTCCATTCCAATAGCTCAAGGGCTAAATAACTTACCCACGAAGCTGCAGGCTGAGGTTCCATGAAAACAATAATTTTACTGAACCACATGCCTGAAGGCCCAGTCTCTTCCTCCTGGGCCCATGTCCCTCTTGCCTTCCCAAAAGAAGTGCTGCAATGAGCTTTGCTAGGGCTGTCCAACTTCAGTGCATCAGAGGGGTGCTAGCATCACCAATGTGCAGCCTCAGGCTGTACAGGGCCCCCTGCTAGCACACAGCCCCTCCTGCTTTGCAGACTGCCATTGATGAATGGACCCTCATTGTGTGGGCCACAAAGGAAGCGCATGAAGCCCCAGGCCCGCTCTTGCCATGTGACAGCATGAGAGGGCACTGCTGGGACCCACAGGCTGTATGTTAAGCACTCATGGGCTGTATTTCGCTCATAGGCCACATACAGCCCTCAGGCTGTTAGATGAACAGCTCTGCTCTACGTGATGCCTTACCTGTGACAAGGCAGCTGGACGGTCTTTCTCCGAAGTAAGAGACAGGCAGTTTCAGAGCCCCTTTGGGCAAGCCAGAGGGGTCTACAACCTAGGTCTCTTGCTTCCTGGGTAAGTGCCCTCACCACTCCCCTACTAGGACTAAAACACAGGAGGGTATTCCTTCCCCAGAGTCTAACATCCAATTGTCATACATTTCTGGTTGCCTGGATTTCAATGAATGAGATGCAGGCATGCATCCACAGTGGGTGGATATAGCCATCTAACTATCTGGCTAGTATAAATTTGCTACAGATGTACCTTCTACATATGCATATGCTCATACACTTATATATCCACACTGCAGGGGAAGTGCCACTTAGCTGCACAAAAGGAAACAGAATTCCACCCATTGTTTCTGCCATCTTTGCTGAGACCTCAGTTAGTTACATATGTGCATAGCATTTCACAGTCAGCTCCTTATACTACTGTAACACCCACACACACTTGGGGTTGTGTGTGGTAAAGTGTGTTCTGCTTTCATGTTGCTGTGTATCTTTTTTTTGCTGTATATTGTGCCTTTTCTGGGACTGGAAGAGGATCACATACGCTCACCCTCATTGTGTCCAAGGCACCTGTGCAACCAGCTGGTGACTCCGGCCACTTCAGCAGGAGTGCTGACCATTTTTGAATTAATTGGTCTGCATTAGCCATGATCAAATGATGCTGCTTCTGACTGGGACCAGGTGATGATGTCAGAAAAGTTATTTAAGGTTCAGGCCACTGGGGCTGGGTTTCTCTCTCTTTTTTTTTTTCTCCTTCCTGGGGCTGCTGAAGCCTGAAAGCTGTACTGGGAGCTAGAAAGCCTGCTCCCCATGGGCGTGGGGTCTCCCTCCCTCTTCACTGGAGAAGCAAACAGAAGCCATTGGAGGGGAAACCTCCAGGTACAGGCAGCTAAAATCTTTCTCAGGGCTTGAGACCCCTGTTCTCCTTCTTTCCCCTTATGTTTTTTTCTGGGTTTTAAGTTCCCACTTGAACCATTGGGGGAAGGAGAGGGTATCAATCGCTGCAGCAAACTAGCCAAGGCTGGAGGCTGACAATTTTGCTGGTGTGCTCTGGGCTGGGGCAGAGAGCCTAGCATGTTTTAGTTGCTGCTGCAACTTCATCTGGATCGGAATAGCTGTGCCGCTGAACCCCAGATGCATGTCTTGCTGGCAGTTACTGGCCATGTAGGCCTTTAGCGGGGTGATACCATGAGTGTATTAATCCCTAGCGCAGACTGACCAGGAACAGGGTCCTGACAGTTACTTTCCCTTGCTTTGGGGATTGTAGTGTCTCAGCATGGTGGCATATCTGAGACTGGATGTCCAGGGTGCAGCCATAAACCTGGGCCCTTTCTGCTGTTTCACAGCTGTTGCGTATGAGCCCACCTGTGTGGGGCTAAACCCCAGCCATATGTTTGGCTACCAGATTTGGGCCAGGGTGAAGCCCTGGTACTTGTTGTTTATCTAGGCCTCAGTGCGGTATAGGCCTGGCCAGCTTTTTGCCACCCAGTCCGGGCCCAGCGAAATAGGCATGGGCCTTCTTTGTCCCTTTTGCAGTTTTTGCCCCAACTAAGCAGTGTGGTTGGATGCTAGTTGTAGTTCAGACCCACGCCAAGATAGGCCTGGCCCCTGTTTGTTGTTTTCATAGCTGTTAGGTCTCAGCATAACAGTGTAGCTGAGACTAAATGTCCAGGTCCCAGCCAAATAGTCCTGGCACTCTTTTGTTGTATGTTCAGGACAGTTGGTCCAGGACAGGACTGAGTCCCCCTTTTTATTGTTTTACAGTTGTGTCTTAGCATAGCTGTATTGCTGAGCCCTGCTGTATGTTTGCTGCATGTTTGGGTCTGGCATGGGGCCTGGCACAGCTGGGGCCTGGCACTTGTTGCTTTTGTAGTCCTTTGTCTTGACCAAGCAGCGTGGTTGGCACTGGTTGCAGTTCAGGCTCTTTTGCTGTTTGGCTGGCTTGTCTCCGAGTTTTCTTGCAGTTTCCTGCCCCAGCAGAGCTGGGATTAGGGCTAAAATCTTTGAGGTGTGATATGCTGATGAAAACTGCAGTTAACCCCTCAAAGCCACTATGTGGAAGTAGAGATCAGCGCTACAGCAACAGGGGGCCCTTTGCAATGCAGAAGGACCTATGCTTTCTTGCAGGTCCCTGCAGTGCAGTGAACCCACGGAGCAGCTCGTAAGACTCTCCCGTGAGAGTCCAGTGAGAACTCTCCATTGCTGAAGGGGAGGTATAGGGCTGCAGGCCTCAGATCTGCTGCCTGGGTATGGGTAAAGTCTGCTCAAGAGGGTGCCACCTATAGACTTTGTGTTGTAGTTTATAGTATTTTAAGATTATAGTTAGTGCTTTCTCTTTTTTTGTTTGTTTGTAATAAATTTGGGTTTTTGTGCTTACAGTACTTGCGAGGGAAGGGTTGTCAGTTTTATTGGACACCGTACTGATTCATTGAGTGTTTCCCAGGTAGTCTGGGTAGGGGCTCGAGCCATGGTAAAATATAGTACCCCCAAACTGAACCTGGCTTTTGCTGCTGCTGGCAGGTGCTCAGCAGAAGGGTTACACTAAACATCATGCAACCCAGCATGCTTCATTCTGTTTGCTAACTTTGTAAACGGAGCATGCATTTCAGCGCTAGCATGACTGAGTCCTAGAGATCAGATTCTGATGTTCCTTGCCTCCCACCCCTCTCCCAAAGCCATATTACCAGTTGCCATTGCTCACTGCAGATGTCCAGGCTGCTGATATTTGTTTCCTGCATGTTAATGAGAAGGCCAATGAGAGCAGATTTATATTTGCTCCAGCCTGGGGGCAAAAAACATGAAAACGCTGACACAAATGCTGAATAAAAGGGATTTGAAAATCAACATGCCCTACTGTTGCAAGCTACAGTTTAATCCTTTCCAAGTCCTGTGGGGAGATGTCCTCCATGAGGCTCTGACATCCACCCAGCTGCACCTCTCCCTAGTATTTCAGCTCACTTTCAACTTTGTGATGGAAGCAAAAAAATTGCAGGGAGGGGAGTGTCTAAAGGAGAGAGAGAGGGATAGATCTGAAAGCAGAAAAACCCTTTTGATTCAGAGGTGATGTTTTTGTTCCAAGGCTTATGTGCAATGAAATAAATTAAGGAAACCAGGATGAAAATAGCATCCCCTTGAAATCACCAGTGATTTTGCCTCCATACAAACTGTCTGAATGCTTCACTGTTCCTTTCCCTTCAATTACGGAGCTGAAAATGACCTCCCTAAAATGCAATCAGGTTGGTGATATATCTTCCCTGAGTATGGCACCCAGCTGGCCAAGTGTGCATCTCTCTACATCCTGAATTTATCAGAAGGCATTTCAAATGCAGGTTTCAGATAACCAACGTGTACTCAAATCCAATTCTTTATACAGAGAACATGGTTTGGGGACAACAACATTTTGCTGAATGGAAGGCCGTCGGTACAGACTGCCAGGAGCCTGGGAACAACCCCTAATTTGCCTGAAATAGAGCAAATGGCAGCCCACTGAGTTGGATGTATGCCTACAGAAACATTTAAAAATATGAAGAAAATTGGCCCTGATCTGCAAAGATTCTGGGATGCAACATGTCCTCTCAATTCAAACAGCCTCTGCTTGGACCAAGAGAGAGCAGAGCAGCTTAAGAACTGCAGCACCAATGGGTGACTGGCACTTCCCCAGTATACATGAAGGTGTCCAATGGCCTCCTTGGAGACCTTTTGGGCTGTGTTTGGACTATTCATACTACAATCTTCTTGAGTTTGCTTTTGACAAAGTGCCTGTATATAGTCACTCTTCTACCCATTAGACACCTCAGTACAATTAGACACCTAAGAAGTAGAATAGAACCTGACTCTTTATATCTACCTACTATAAATGAGAGTTGCATATGTGGTAACAGTAGGGTAATCAGCTATCATATCTCTTCTGAAGACCAGTGTGAGCCCTGTTGATGACAACAGTCAAGGATCCACAAATACCTGTGGGGTAGGGAAGGACAAGGCAGTCCCCTTTCTCCTTATATGCATACGCTTGATGATTGTGTGCCTGTAACAAATGTATTTTGGACATTGAAAAGCAAGTGTTAGGTCATAACTCTTAGCGGATTACTTAAAATTGATAAGTGGTTATAAATAATGAATAGGTACACTTGAGTTTTTAAAGCTAGCCATGTAGTCTGTAATTTAAAACTTCTTTTCTGCAAGCATGTTTGTTTAGTTTCAGAGAGCTTCACTTGTCCTCTTGCTGGAAAATGTAGCCTATTAAAAAAACGGAGAGAATTGTTTTAGGAGCTGGGAGGGGGTTCTTGACTAAATAAAAGACAGACTGCTTAATATAACCTTCATTTTTGGCTGTCCATTGCTCTGAATGGCATGGCATTATCTGCCTAACTGAAGAACTCTAAGAGATCAAGGTGTGCAAAACTGTAGGGACTCCCCTGAGGTCACTTATGCCATGATTTTTAGTGATATGGGCTACCTGTCCATCCAATCTTATTCCAACATGACTGAAATGGATTTGAAAGATGCACCACAACAAAACAAGCTGCCTTAGTCACAGGTCAGTTATAGTAGGTCTGTACCACCCCATCTCAGTGGCAGGCAGAATTGAACTGAGACACACCAGGGTTGTTCCATGTGCACTGCCTCCAGGAACAGAAGGTGTGTGACTATTGTAGTACAGTGCTATATGGATAGGCAGCGCATACTGGACCACCCTTACGACACCATGTTCTGCTGCTCTCAGTCCAGAAGGTTGCGGGCATAGAGGCAGGGTGAGTCTTAATATGATGCTGCCTGGTGCCATAACTGAGTGAAATAGTGTCTCCAACCAAACACCAAAAAAACCCAAAACATTTGGGAGTGACTCTGAGCATGCACCAATAAGCACTACCCAACCTGGAAAGCGGTATTGGATGCACCTTGGGGATGGGTCCAATGGCAAGTAGGTTGCATATTTGCCATGTACAGAACAGATGCAAGTGGGCATGGCATGTTTTCTCAGTGGCGCTCTTTATCAGATGCCCTCAGGGGCCAGATGTTTAAGATGCATAAAATCGTAGAGAAGTGAGGCTGAAAGAGACCTTGACAGTGTCACACCCTGATCCATCTTTTGTTTGATCTCCTTCACAGCCATTTTTCCTTCTTTGTTTGATCTCATTTGCACTGTTTCTTCTGGTAAAGTGTTTTTTTCTGCCCCCATGTCTGTCAGCATGTGGTGGTGAGGCTTACATTCCAACCTGAGTCTAACCCATTTTTTTTTTTCAGTTTTGCACCCAAACTTCAAAATATGAAGTAGTTCATATTTCTACCTGAACCTGACCCGACCCACTTTGCGAGCCATCTGCAGGTACCCGACTCAATAAAGGAATGTATGTGACGCACCACACTTCCACGCACACACACAACTACTCATGCAGAGGTCATGCAGGTTACAAAGGGTGTCATGATCATAAGGTCCCTTACCAGGGGTACGCAGTAGTAAGATCAGAGACCTCATTCATTACAGAAGGTGCTCCCCTCTGAGTTCTGAGACCCCTACCCCTCACTTCAGTATACCTCCTTTGTCATATATGTTCAGTCTTGCCATTGCCTTCACTGGGCTTTGGATCAGGCCTGGATCTTCATTCCTGCTGAGTATGAACTCATCTGGAGTGCCCTCAGTTCTTAACAATGATGTTTGTGCTCAGGACCCACAACGAAGGCTCTGCTTTATGTCCACCTTCCTCTTGCTTTACCTGCAACAGGTTGGGGTGTTATAGGTTTTTAGTCAGGGTTCACTGTGTAGTTTTGCTAAGAGGTTAGACAGTGGATTTGTATAGGATGGTTTGGATAGGGATGATCCTGTCTCAGGCAGGAGATTGGACTAGATGACTTCTCAAGGTCTCTTCCATTCCCACTTACGTATGATTCTATGCATCTTAAATATCTGGCCCCTGAGGGCATCTTCTAAGGAGTGCCACTGAAAAAACATGCCCTGCCCACTCACTCCTGCTTTGTGCACAGCAAATATGTAACATGCCTGCCCCCAAGGTGCACCCAGCACTGCTCTCCACGTTGGGTAGTGCTTATTGGTGCAAGTTCAGAACCGCCCAAAGAATTAAAAAAAAGTGGGGGGGCAGGCATTTGATGTATATGAAATGGGACAAACTAGATGGGGCATGTTTTCATGGTGGTTCTCTCTAGCATGGTTGGAGGCAGTGTGGACAGCGCACTGTCATTCAATTATGGCACCAGGCAGCATCATGTTAAGACACACTCTGCCTCCTCAGTATGACATACCCTGATCTTTTATTGGATCTCCTTCGCAGCCATTTTGAACACTAACACAGTGCTGCTTCTGTGCTTTAACATTGTAAGGCTGCTTACAGACATAATTTTTTTTTAAAAAGGCACATTACTTAAAACTTGGTGTGCTCCTGCACTGAGACCAACATACATATGGCCAGAAGAGGTAGCACATTAATTTGACCGGGCTTGCCCTACATCTGTATAGATCAGGTGCTTTAGTGGGGCTTTTTTGGCGTGTTTACCTAATAGCTGATTGAATTAGCTATTGGGTAAAAGCACCAAAAAGCCCCCTGAAGTACCCAATCTATATAGATGCTGTGGAGCCGGGTTGAATTAACGTGTTACTGTTTCTGGGTAAGTCAAGGGTTTTTTTTTTCCACATCTGTCAGCACTTGAATAGAGTTCGGATCAGGTCATGGGTTTGCCTAAAGTGGGTTAGGGCGATTCACCAGTAAGAAATTGTTGCTCACGTGGGATGCAGGTTCAGGTCCATTTGTGTAATATTGGGTGCAGGTCAGAAGCGGGCCTTTAAAATCAGACCCACGTAGGTCTCTGCCCCCAGATATCTGAACTCAGTACTTCTGAACCAGTCATCCTCTACACTTTTGCATTACTGAGTTCAAGAGCAAGCTAAGTCTGCCTTGTGTTTCCCTGGATTCAACAAAAGCTAACAATTGCCCTAGTTGTGCTTAGTGAGCCATAACCGGAAATCTACACCCACACAGACTGTGAAAGAATAAGGTTTTATTTACACATATTACCTAACTTGTTTTGAAGTAAATATTGATTCACTCCACTAAGTTACTAATTAATAATTAGTTTATTTTGTGGTGCTGGTTTAAAAAATACTTTTGTTAATTTCTACTCTGTAAATAATTACTGAAGTCAAAATGAGTTAATCAATTAAGCAATTTTTTTTCCAGGTCTAATTTTCCACTTCCTGTATTGTGAAGCTTCAGTAATATTCCATAAAGGGAAGTGTGAAGGTAGAAGAATATTATCCTACCTATAATTAATACTGCTATGTAATCTTGTCCACACCTTTGTCTCCATCTATGTTTTCACACAAGCGTAGCTGAGCACCTCGCATAGTTCTCTTTTCTCACCTTCCTGCTCTTCTCTGATGTCTACCTCCTAGTTTTGCCATTGTCCCCTGCTTCCAGTCTCACCATAGCACTTGCTTGTCTTCCTCCCATGCATGTGGAACAACCTTCCTGTTTCCTCTCTTCCAGGGGCCTAATTAATTCCCCTCATAAAAGTCAGTAGAAGAATTTCCTACATTTAGGGAAATACTATTACAAATACAAATACTATTCTGCCTTTACATACCTAAGTGGTGCTCCTGGCCTTGGCCCCAGCCTTCATTGGGTAAGAAACTTCTCAGAGCCATTTACAATTTTATTTAATTAATAGCAAATACAGCATTCAGAACACTCACTAAGGAGTGGGACAAGCATGCAGGGCCCCTCCCTTGCAATGCACCATCCATCTCGCATCATCCCCTTGGTTGGCTTGCTGCCTCCTAGCC
>NW_017729034.1:5156389-5161607 GCF_001723915.1 Gavialis gangeticus
GCACACCACTGGTTATGACATATCACCCCTCCTTGGAACCTATATGGAAAATCCTCAAACAGTCGCAACCCATACTAGAAGAACACCCAATTCTTAAAAAGATTTTCCCAGAACCACCCATCCTAGCCCTCAAACAAGCACCATCCATCTCGCATCATCCCCTTGGTTGGCTTGCTGCCTCCTAGCCCAACATATTCCCCTCTCTGCTCTCCTCCCAGTTCCTCCATGGGAGCAAGAGGAGGTGGAGGGTTCTCTGGATAATACCAGACCTGTCACCTGGTGCCTGAAAACACTCTGAGTGATTCAAGTTCAAACCCTACCTGGGTAAGGGAGGCCTAGAACTTGGGCCTTTTACTACTTGGGTTAAAAGATAGAAAAGCCCACTTCTTCCTCCAGTTGCTAGCCAAAGCTGACATTGTGCAGGCTGCCTGGACAATTCCATTCCAGCCTAAAGCCGACGCAGCCAGAACGAAGCCTGCTGAACATGCTTGTGAGGGAAGGACATGGTGATCACAGCTGTGTGTGTGGAAATAAAATTCAAACTCTCTGCAAGTGCTAAAAATTGCACTTATGCACTTACTTATATGCCACTTAGGTGTGTAAAGGATTAGGATCGGGCCCTTAATTTTCTAAACGAACTGCTTTTTCTCTGCACCCTGCCTTTCCCTGAAATTGTGTCGCTTGTATGTTAATCTGTAAGGACTGGGGCTGCATTATGACAGGGCAGCCTCTCCAATTTCCTCATTCTATTTGTTTGAATTTCTGAAGCACACTTGCCCTACGCACCATATAAATATAAGGAGCCTTGAATTCTGTCCCTAGACAGCTTAACCCCTCTGTTTTGTATGTACTGGTCTGACTGGTAGTGCTTTGTACCCCCAGAAGAAAGTTCCTGGGGCATGCAGAAACTCTCCTATAGGCTGTGTCTTTAGGATACATCTACATTTTTGTTGAGGTGAGTTGACAGGGTGCAACTGAGTGTGACCCTTCACATGTGCCACCCTTCCCTGTCCATGTTAACTTGCTGTGTCATCATGAGGGAGACAGAAAAGGATATACAATTAGTGGGAAGATTCCTAAAACAGGACACTCAAATGGAGTCATTTTAGGAATCACTCCCAAAGTTTGGCTCCTTCAATGTTTGGCTTTAATGGTGGGTAGTAGAGATAGGAAGGAAGTAGGGTATGGAAGCATTGGTGTAGGACTTCCTGCACTACATCCTGCAATGATCTGGTGATTACTGAAACATGCTACAGGGGATGGAGTTGGGTATAGTGGTAGGGGGAGCCCAGCCTCAGGAGAGCTTCTGGGGGCTCAGGTTGGACTGCTGACAGCAGTGGGTGAAGCAAGTGGGCTATAATGTGGATGACTGGCTCTTTTGGGCTGGAAGTTGAGTGTGGGAGTGGTCCTATATAGCAGGACCGGCATTAATAGAGCACCATGGGCATTTATGATGGTAACACAAAAGAGGCTCTAAAAGTAACAACAGTTAACATGACTTAGTTAATTGCTGTGTGTGCAATTTTTTTAAAGCCCAGGAATAATGAATTCCTTGGTTTCCCATGATCATGATGATCCCTGTAGGTGATACTGTTTGCAAGGGTGTCAGCTGGGAATGAGGACTAGGAGGGTTGTAGGGATGAACCACAGGTTGGAACCAAGAACAATTTAAGTTCCAACCTAAGAAGCAGGGGTTGAAACCAAGAATCTAAAACTAAATTAGAGGTCTAACTAAGAACCAGCAGTCAGGAGTCGAGCCAAGGTCACACTAAAAATCATAGACAAAGCCAGAGGGTTAATCAGGAATCAGAGGTAAGGAAGCAAGCTGAAGTCACACCTGATTTAGGGACAGACATTATACATAAACTGGTTTAAGTGATCAGAAACTGGTTTGATTTGGCTCAAACCAGTTCATGCAATGTCTGTCCCAGACCCCTTGCTGGTTTAAGATAAGCCAGACTTCTCCAGCATCCCAGCATGCTCTCTGGGTTAGGCAGGGCTCTCTGCTCCACAGCAGGACTGGCCCCTCCCCTCTGCTCCCTGGCTGGAGCTCTGGCAGAGACTACAGGTACATCAGGGTCTTCTTGGCTTCCCCCCACCCTTGCTGCTCGCTGCTGAAGCAGAGATTCCTTCCTCTCATCGCCCACAGCACAGACCTCAGCCCCATGGATCCTTGGTGTGTGGTATGCTAGCTAATACTGAGAGGTGGTTGTGTGCATCTCCAGTTTAACTGGGACAGGCCGACAGAACAGTGATCGCTTAGGGCTTTTTGGAGCTAATCAACAGGTCAGCTGGTAAGCTGTTGAAGAACAGTTTGTACTAATGGAGAGAGGCTATTGTTTTGCTGATGAGGTGATAAACACTGTTACCAGCTCCCTGCTGTCTTGCTTACCTGTCAGTTTGCTGCAAACAGTATCAAGAAGCAGGGAGAGGGAGCTTGAAAAGCTGTGCATTATTAACAGGTGCATGCACTATACACCCCACTTTGCCTCAGAGTGCTAGCAGGGGGCTGGGGTCTAGCAACACTCCTACCCCTTGAGCAGCCCATGGGAAAAAGCCTGGGACCGTGCAGGCAGGGTCAGGGTTTACACTCCTCCCTAATCAGGGCATTTTGCCCGGGGCTTGGCCATGGCCCCCTCAGCTCAGCACCATCCAAGCGAAGGGAGGGCTTTTCTAGCCCCTCCCTCACCCACTGCAGGCATGTGCCTTAATTTCCTCAGTTCAGAGAAAATGTCTTTCTGGTTAAAACAAGTTCAGTTTAGTCAGGTTAAACTAACCTACAAAGATTGAATCAATTCAGGCTTAGGCTTTTTTAATTCCTGTCCCTAGCCCAGAAGTCCAAAACACTGAGGTAGAGTGTTAACTAAGAATAAGGGGTCGAGGAGAGTTACTGGTCCAGAAGATGTGCAGAGACTGGAAATCAGTAAGTTGTGCAGAAAGGCTCAGGTGCTGGAGGAGTTCTTTAAAAGCAGCACCAGAGCCAATTGGAGAGAAGGGGTGGGGGGAGCTTACCTGATCTTGATTAGTTAAGTGCAGCTGACCCAGTTAGAAGGGCTGTTGGGTAGGAGTTTGACCTTTGAGTTTGAAAGAGTTGACCCAGACTGCAGAGTAGAAGCCTTACAGCAGGGGGCCAATTGGGATGGGGGTGGGGTGGGGAGGTGGTGAGGTTGTATCCTCCTTCCACTAGTGTAACCTCAGTCCCTAGTTGACCTGGGTGCTGGAGGAAACCCTGAGCCACTCCTGTCCTGCTCCACTTATGGGCTGAGGCTGCACAGGGTTTCAGGATCAGCAGGGGACAGTGGTAGCAGCAGGCAGGTTTACTTATCCTGCATCTGCTCCCTACTGCCCCCCCAGGTGTGCCTGGTGGCCAGGAGCAGTAGCTGAAAGGAGGAACCTTCTCCTCACCCTCACTGTCCACACTGGATGCAGGCACAGGGAGTGTCCCAGAACTACTCCTGCCCTACTCCGGTTGCAAAGAGCAGCTGTGTGCAGTGCCAGGCTTGGCTGGGGTCAGTGGCAGTAGTGGGTAGGTTATTCCTTTTAGTGTCTCATCCCAGCTAGTGGGGAGCACTGGTGCAGAGTGCAGCAGACACAGGAAGGAGAAAACTATGTGTTGCTGCTCCCAGCAGAGCTTAGCTCCCTGTGCAGCTGTTCCCCACAGCCCCCAACCCCGGCTGGAGTGGCGCTTTGGGGTTCCCCCCCATTCCTGGGTCAACTGGGGACAGTAGCAGTGGTGGGCAGGATTCCCCCACTCTTTTTTTTACCTGCTCCCCTGCTGGTCCCCAGTGACTCCAGCAATGCCTTGCTCCCATATCCCTCCCTGGTCTGAGGGGCAGTGTGCTGCATCTCCCCTCTCTTTATGAAATCCTGGGTCCACTCAAGCCTGCTAGTTTTTCATGACATTGAGTAATTTCATAGGTTAAGATGGAAGTTGGATCCTGAGCAGAAACAAATTCAGACTAAATATATCCCAGATTCACCAAAGTTTCCCTATTCTGTACCCAAAAAGATCACCACTTCTGACTCTCATATACTCTTAAGAACCTGACCTGATCCAAGACCTTGATTCTCTACTATCTTGCATCCTTGTATAATCACCTATGACTGCATAGGGTATTTGCCTGAGATCTGTGGCTGCAGATTCCTTTTGGGTAGGGGTTGGGGTACTGTAGGTTAAGTAGATGTGCCTTGTGGCACAGGAGCTTATGGACAGGTTCAGCAGCTGGAATGTGCAGAAGGCCTCATTTAGCAGGGGTACTGAAAGCAGTTGGTAGCAGAGCTGAGTGTCTTCTGATTTATAGGGGTGAATATAGTGTTGGCAAATCTACTGCCAGCTCTGAGGACTGAAACCCTGAGTGATAAGAGCTGTAACACAGGTTTCCTTCATCAAGTTTACCATGAAAATGCCACCTAGTAACTCCACATTTATTGTCCTTGGCTTTCCTGATGAGATTGCTAATGACAGAATTGTGGGGGTGGTCTGGTTTTTTTTGTGATGCAGACATTTCTCCATAATAAGCTGGACTGAGACTTGAGAAACTTATTTCATGTGCCAAGCAGTGCTGGTATGGTATCAGTTTTGAGTCACAATAACTTTGGACAGGATTCAAATCAGTGCTTTAGAGGTAAAAGTCCCTATGGCTCTGGGAACTGGCAATGAGCTATCCATTACTCTGTTCAGACTGGCAAATAAAGAGCAGAGAGGAAAAAGATTACTCACAAATGGCTGGAATGTTTACTAGTGCTTTCAAAAGGTGGGAGTTCCCCTGGGAACTCTTCCTGAGAAAGATCATTTTTATTCTTGCTGCAATTTACTGTTTATCAACATGAAGTAATGTTCAAAGTAACAGAAGCTGCTCTATTCCCGGCAGATTCAAAAGGCTAAATCCTGTTTCACCTTTATGTTCTTCAGTGCTACTCACACATTCCCAGCCTCTTTTCCAGTGGCTTTTCTGTATCTTGTATTTAATATTCATTGGATATATAACAGTGGGTAGTTTCTGGCCTAACTGGGGGTAAAATCCATGTGCCTCTTCCCTTCCAGGATAGTACCCATCTCACTGAGCTACAATTTCTTTGGCTTGCTGACCTCCTGAACCCACAGTTCATCCTGGGAAGTGGAGCTTCAAGTGGAGGACTGGAAAGTGCTTTGGGCACTGCCTAGCCCACAGCCTAGTTGACAGAGCAGCTTGCTGGGAAGCAGCAAATGCAGGTCAAA
>NW_017729034.1:5166607-5169602 GCF_001723915.1 Gavialis gangeticus
GGGGGTAAAATCCATGTGCCTCTTCCCTTCCAGGATAGTACCCATCTCACTGAGCTACAATTTCTTTGGCTTGCTGACCTCCTGAACCCACAGTTCATCCTGGGAAGTGGAGCTTCAAGTGGAGGACTGGAAAGTGCTTTGGGCACTGCCTAGCCCACAGCCTAGTTGACAGAGCAGCTTGCTGGGAAGCAGCAAATGCAGGTTCAAAACCCTCTGGGCAAAGGAGGTGTAGAACCTGGGCCTCCTGCTCCCTGGGGAAGTGCCCTAACCTAGGGTTAGCAACCTATGGTATATGGGCTGGATCCAGCCCACGTTGCTGGGAAGTCTGCTGCAATCCTGCAGCAGGTTGGCACTGGGGAGTGGAGATGGAGGGTGAAGTGGCAGAGATGGCATAGGTCGTGGGGAGTAGCATCATGGGCCAGGAGTAGCTCAGCCTACCTTTGGAACTAGCTCCATTTAAGCGGCTGCCACTCCAAAAGTTTGCAAACCCCTGCCCTAACCACTGGGCTATTGCAGTAAAAAGCAAGGGGATCCCTTCTTCTGGTATCAAACGATGACTGATCATGGTTTTTCTCTAGTCAAACCTTGCACGCGGTTATGTGTGCACCTTGGTTATCCTGTTCAACCACAGAACGTGCGGGCCCATAGTGGAACTTGCTCAGTGTGCTTGGTGGGACAAGTGTAGCTGTGCAGGTGGAAATAGAATCTAGAATCTGTCCCTTGGGACACATGGGTGGCTACATTCAGATGTATAATTAGCACTTAGGCATGTCAAGGTGAAGTAGGATATGCCTCCAAGCTTCAAGTTACACTTGTACACAGCACATGTTGTGGTCCCTGTATAGCTAGAGGAACACCCCCACCTGAATAAATCTGGTTTATTGTAGAGCACTTCAGCAGGTCTTTTAGGAAGCTGTCAGAAGCCTATTATAAATCCCATATTTCTTTAAACATAAGATGCCCTTGAAGTTGAGATGCACCCAGATTTTCTGATGGCCAATTTAAAATACCCCCAATACTTTAAAACCTCAAATTACAGCACATGTGCATGGGTGCAAACTTTATGTTGCATAGGAGAGCTTTTTTTCAACCTATATTTAAGAGGCAGGCCATTTTAGAGGAAGTATTTAATTTTTAAGAAGCATGTCTTCTATTCAGAGGCATACAGTAAATAATACTGAAACCTCCCTCCTCGCTCCCCAACTGAACAGAATCAAAACTGCAAAATCCCTCAGCAGCGGGGGGTGTTTCTACCTGTGAGGGCACTGGAATAGAAATGAGGATTCCTGGGTCTTCTTCCCGGCACTATTATTGAATCACTTTGTAACACTGGGCAAAGTGTTTCAGGTCTCTGTGCCTCAGTTTTCATATCCGCAAGGCTGGAATAACAGAGTCTAGCACTAGGGACCCTGCCACTCCAAGCAAACTAGAAAATGTCTCCCCCTTTTTACACAGAGGATCCACACAGGGGTCCTGAAATACCTTGTAGTCCAAAGCTGCTGCTTGTTTTGTTGGTTTGGCAGAGCTGCCCCTGACTGCTCATCCTGAGGTACTGTAAGGCTTGGTTAATGTTTGTGAGATGCCCAGAGATTCTTTGATGAAAGATCTTTCCCAAGCGTATTATTCTTGGGTTAAATTTTGAGTGGTGTTGTGCTCTGGTAATGGCCACTGAAGGTAGCATGTGTGGCAAATACAGTACCTCTTGAGATTTATTTAGGTAGATTTTTAATGTATCAAGCTCTCCCCCTCCCTTCCCAGAAAAAAATTGGAGCATCCTATGTGTCCATGGCCTTTTATAAACAGGTGTAAGAAATAGGGTCTGCTCTGAAAAGCTGAGCACATAGGCTATTACATATGGGCCATTATTCCTAGGAACTGTTTCACATGGAGCCATTTCCTTTTGGAGCTATGTGCTATTAAGCTGTTTTACTTTGCTTTGCTAAAGACAGGGAAAAAGGGGGAACCGCTTGTTTTGGAAGAGTTCCAGCAACAACTATGGTGAGTCCTGCTGGGTGTTGGCTGATTTAACTTGAAGTACAGAGGCTTCAGCAAGCTGCAAAACTATTCCCTTTACTGATCACACTGGTGCTGCCAAAGGTTCTTCATGGCACTTCCCCAAATCCCCCAAACACTGCTCCTTCCTGCCTTGGGTTTGGCTGAAAGCTCAGGAGGATTTCTCTGGGAATACTTTTTCCTTTGATTGCTCCAAAATTATGGTCAGAAGTCTGGAGGGGATTTGTCCATAGGTTATAGCAAGCTGCTCATATGGGCTCTGATACAGAGCAGTTTTGTTGTAAAATGATTCTTTTTGGTCTCAAAGGTATTTAAAAAATAACAGTGAGACTATTTTGACAAATATCTCATTAAAAAACTCAGAATCTCACACCGCACCAGTTTATGTAAATCCCAAGGACAAAGAAATATTTAAGTTCTTGCGTACCATAAATAAACCTGTTAAAATAATACATCTCCAAGGAATAATAAAATAGGCAAGTACAGTAAATACATTAGTTCTGCTCCACTTTTATGTTAGTGGTGTTTGCCTGTTTATGCTAGAAATGTATTTTTTTCGGTGGGCAGGGAAAAAGGGAAAATAGTATTGATGAAAGGTGCTGACCTATTTGCACCCCCATAAGAGAGGCTTAGGCCCACTCAAAACTAAAGGCCAACCAAAGAAGAGGCCACAGAGACCATAAGACAATAATCTTTGTCAGACAAATAATGAAAAATCTGGGACAGGAGTATGGGTCAATGGCTAAAAAATGGTAAAAGATATGGACACCAAGCCAAAAAATGCTGATAGAACCCATTGTTTCATAAAAGAAACTATAGAGACAGTGAACACTGCCCAGTAAACTGTGCTTGGAGATGTGAATAAACAGGAAAGTAGAAGTAGGTCCCACAGTCACAAAGTGCCCTCATTTTCTTCACTCCTTCCTTGGCCTGGAATGGGAAAAGAGGTCCCCTGACATCACAGTGAAACAAAGAATTTGGG
>NW_017729034.1:5174602-5190262 GCF_001723915.1 Gavialis gangeticus
CTTTAATATTTAAGATTTAATCCCGGTTGTTGAGATATGAAAGACAAAATTCATAATCTTCCAATCCAGAAGGAATTTATTTTTTCTTGCTGGCTGTTCTGTTAATACTCTATTCTCCCATTGTTCTGGGTTGGTAAGACAAATGCCCTAGATGCTTCTGTGATGAACTGGTCTATCCCAAAAGTTATTTCTAATGAAACAGTATAAACAAAGAATTTGGGGTGGCAAGGAGTCCCCTTGCACAGGAATTGCTGAAAATAAAGAAGACATGAAGTACAGAGCAGACTTTATCTCTTGGAGCAGATGGTATGGACCATGAGGTATGGGCAGTCTCAGGCACTGGGCAAGCACCCCAGTCCAGCTTACTTTACATTAAGTAGTGTCTAAATCAGGTAATATCACTCAGAGGCTACCTCTGCAGGTGACAGGGGAATTCAAGCTCTGCAGCACATAGAAATCACCAGTAGAGAGGTATCCAAAGTTGGTCATGTTGAATGTGTTTTCTTGCCCAGAATACTGGTCTAGTAAAAAAAAACAAAACAAGAAAATTAGACTTTTCCAAAAAAAGTCAAAGGTACTTGGGGTATTTGGCACAATGCATATGTGGTAGGTCTGAATGAGCTAGTTCATATACTGAAAGCTAGTTCATATACTGAAAGTTCACTGTACCACCTGGGCAAATATACCTTGCTTCTCATCAGGGCTCATTAGGCTGTAAGGAGTTCCATGTTGCAAGCCCTCTATGACTTGAGGGTTTCCTATATTTGAGCCAAGTCATTCAAACCTAGCTTGGCCTTCTCTGCATGGTCGCGCTGTAGTGTGCTGTGTGGACATACTTCTAGGCTCCAGCATCTCTACAAAAGTGGATGTAACTTATATTCGTTAAGTGCCGAAATCAGCTTTGCAAATGAACGTTAGGCTCTTTAAATTCTTTAAAGCCTGTTTGAAACCATTACCGCAAGGCTCACCAATCCACATCTAAGGGACTGCCAAGCCTCTACCAGACAGTAGCAGATGCTGGTCTCCACTTATTTGAGCCCCATTCATATCAGTAGCCCACAGAGGGAAGGTTCTATGTCTTAGTGCCAACCAACTGGGTCAGCCAGTGTACAGGGAAACCTTAAATAAAATAAAAATAAAGAAAATTCTTCTGGCATGAAAGAGAAAGTCTAGGAATGTGATGTAATTTACTGGTTTTCTGAATGCCTTTCCTGTGAACTATCCCGGAGCAATCACTTGAGCACAGGTGCCGATGGATACTGACTGTAGCATGCACAGGGGGTGAAATGGGGCTTGATGGGGTTTGCTGGCATGGGACTGGATCTCAGAGGGTAGAGAAGATCCTCTACGAGATCTCAAGCATCTAAATATGGCCTGAAATATATGGGTCACTGCTCACGCTTACCCTTGACCTTTTGATATCTAGTGGACCCAAAACCTCTGTTTCTTTCTTAGATCCGTCTGTCTCATGTTACCAAGACAATGAAGCTACTTGGTAGAAGCCATTGATTCACGGCTGAAAGAGACTTGGGGGTCATGATTGACCACAAGATGAGCATGAGCCACCAATGTGATGTCGCAGCTGGCAAAGCAAATAAAACACTGGCTTGCATCCATAGATGCTTCTCAAGTAAATCCCAGGATGTCATTCTCTCTCTGTACTTGGCCTTGGTGAGGCCGCAGCTGGAGTACTGCATCCAATTCTGGGCTCTGCAATTCAAGAAGGATGTCGAGAAGCTTGAGAGAGTGCAGAGGAGAGCCACGCACATGATCAGAGGGCAGGAGAACAGGCCTTATGATAAGAGGCTGAGAGCCATGGGACTCTTCAGCCTAGAAATGCGCTGGCTCAGGGGTGACCTGGTGGCTGCTTATAAGTACATAAGGGGTGTACATCAGGATCTGGGGGAATGTCTGTTCACCAGAGCGTCCTGAGGGATAAGAAGGACCAACGGTCATAAACTCCTCCATGACTGGTTTAGGCTGGACGTAAGGAAAAACTTCTTTCCTGTCCGAGCCCCCAAGGCCTAGAATAGACTCCCTCCGGATGTGGTGCAGGCACCTACTCTGGACTCATTCAAGGAATGTTTGGATGCTTATCTTGCTGGGATCCTTTGACTCTAGCTAACTTCCTGCCCCTGGGGCAGGGGGATGAACTTGATGATCTCTTGAGGTCCCTTCCAGCCGTAATGTCTATGAAATCTAACTGGTAAATTCTCTCTTTTGGTGAGCTGGCATGCAGAATGGGAACATACATCACCTAATTTCCAGGTATATGAAACAAGTTGCTTCCCCCTGCATCCCTGTTAAATATAAGATGGCTTAAGGTGTTTTTTTTTCCATACACACTTAAAGATTCTTGTTTTTTCTCCCTTCAAAAGGAGAGACTCAGAACAGCTTCTTTGGGGATCAGAATAGGATACTGCATAAAGGCAGTGCTGCCAGGGGTCATGTTTAATTTTTGGCCATAGGAACATCACCCAGTAGTCTTCATCTAAAGAAGCTATGAGGAAGCCTGAGAAGTTGCTGGTCAAAGGAGAAGCTCCTCCTTCAGTGAGTTGGGACTTGAAGCTTCTTGGAAACATTGATTAGTGTAAGTGCAGGTCGATAGGGGCCTTTGTGTTTGCATTTAAATGTTAATCAATCACATTTTATTAAAAATTTAAAGGCACCGTAAATGAGAGGGAGGAGAATGAAAAAACTGTTTGGGTCAATGGCACTGTGGGCAGAGGAATTAGGTTTGAAATTTATCTGGCTGGGAAATCATAATTGTCAGGATTAAAATGAACTGTTTGGAGCCCTTCTAGATTCTGAATACTCTGAATCTGGCAAAGATGGACATTGAAGGTTTTAGTGCATCTGTGGCAACAGGACTTTCCTAGGTATTCAGGGGACTGAGTGTGGCAATGTATGTAAACTCAGCAGTTCTTCCAACCCAATGTGAGCCTGGAAGTAACTGTAAAAACACTCCTTGCCTTTGTACAATAGATGTGCTAGTGTGTTTTAAATCTTTGTAGACTGTTTGGAGGGATAGCATGACAGAAGGGAAGACACTGACCATTGATCAATTGAGGTCTGCTGGGGGAGGGAGTGGAAGGCAAGGGATAGAAAAGGTTCTATTTCTGACTGCTGCGAACCCTTCTTCTCTGCATGTGCCTGAGTTTCTCCACGTGCAAGACAGGAGAAATGACACTTACAATACCTTTGTGCAGTAGCTGGAGATTATTGGATGAGAGAGACTCTGTACATGCTCTGTACAATAATTATTGGGCAGAATGGAGATCCCAGGCAGAACCTAAAGATTCCATATTGGCCCAATCAATGCGTGAGTGAAAGCTGAAGTAGAAATTGATGATTCAAAGTGATGTTACAGGGAGCAGAAAGCCATGGAGACAGGTAGGCGATAGTTTAGAAAGATTGATGGGCAGAGGAAGATAGACATCTAGGAGAGGCAGACAAGAAAGCAGAGCATAAATCTGAGAGCTCAGTGCCGGATTAGCAAATTCCTACAATGCCCTGGGGTATAAGCCATAGGTCTTTTAGTAGGATTCCACTGACATCTGGAACAATGAAAAACTGAATGAAGCAGAGGTTTAAAATATCTCTAGAAAGACAATCACACACCCTTTTCTCTAATAACTCTAAAGACGCTCTTAGAAACTGGAGATGGACTTTCCTGGGGCTCGTTTGCTCTCCCCTTCTTCCCCCCCAAAAGGCATATTATCTCTTGGAAGGGCCAGAGACAAGTTCAGTGGCATCCTTTGCATGAAATATTAAAGAGGAGAGGAACATGGCTGTGTTTTATTGCCTTAGATGCAAGTAACTGTCAAGGTATCTGGTTATAGTTTTACTATATAAAGGCCAGCTGATTCCCCATGTTGTGAAGAAAGAAAGTCCTACTTTTCTCCTAAATATTAGCGTGGACCTTGTTTGTTTTGTTTTACTTTATTTTCCAGAGATGTGGGGTACCTGAAGTTAGGTAAGATGATTGCGCATCCTCCTGACAGAGGTAAAAAATGTTCCTGTTACTGAAACACAGACTGGGTGTCAGGTGGCCTGGTTAGCTTTTTCTGCCTGTCACCACTGACAACTCCTATAGAGCTGGGCAAGACATTTAACATTTCTGTGCCTTTAGGTTTTTTTTATATGCAACTGAATATGATAATTACCCGTCTCCTGGTAGAGTCCTGACTCTTAATTCACTAATTCTTATAAAAATGACTTTGGGATACTTGAAGCTACTAGAAAAGATAACGTCTTGTTGACATGCAAGAAAGTATATTTTAACTAGGCTTGGGCTGTGGGTTGAAGAAGGCAAATGCAGATGAAATGACTCAGCCCTTTGGAAGTGAAAAGTCATTAGGCTATTTGTAGAGTTGATTTGCATTTTGTCTGGGGTTCCCAGAAAATAGCATCTGTTTACTAAGGCTCAGTGAACAGTTTCTGAACCCCTGATGAAACAATTCCCAACAGTGTAAAGGACTCGAAATCTCATGCAGACATCCAGCTAGAGTGCCACAAGTGGGCTGCTGGGTTTTAGGAGTGGAGTTACCAGGAGGAGCTGTCAGCACTCCTTCTATGGATTTGAATCCAGAACTGTAAAGAGCAGCTGTAAGCAATGTAGGGATCCAATACAGAACAGCTTGGCAGACATTATAGTGCCTATGGCTTCTGATGGGAAATGATCATATCAAGGGCAGAGCAGGTGTGAGTCATTTCTCTGGGGAGAGAGAGAGAGAAAAAAAAGAGAGAGATTGAGGAGGAGAGGGGAGGAGAAAAGCAAGAGACAGATTATCTCACAGATGCATTCACTCCCTGCCCTCCCCACCCACATATCTCAGGACGTACACATAAGACAGGGGATTAAGCTGCTAAAGCTTGATTAAAAAGCCTTGTCAGGTAGCCCTTCTTTTTTTCCCTCCTTGTCCACCTCTCTCCCAAACTCAGAGCCATTTAATATGTGGCTAGATAAAACCTCAGTGGTTCTTCAATATCCATTTATTTTCTGCTGAGCATTAGCCTAGTTCAATACCACATACAACAGGAAGTCAAAGAAAGCAGGGTTGGGATGTAGGCATAATTGATTGTGGAGAGTTGGTCATATTGTTGAATTATCTCTCTGATCACATCAACTGGCAGGTTTCATCTTCCATGTTAAATACAATGGAATGATACCAGGGCAGGCACTGCTGTAAGGTGGTGAGAGATAAGCAGCCTGGGTATGAGAGAGCATGCGTATATCGGCAAAGAAATGAACATTTTGCCTCTGCTGCCATCTTGACCAATACTACCAATGCCCCCTCCATCACCAACTGATGAAGATCCAAAAAATTCTCCTCATTACAGAGGACCAGGAGACGAAATACAGAATTCCAGTGCAAGAAAAATCCAATCCTCTAAACATCATGTCAAGATTTGGTACTGCCCCTTTTTGCACAATACAGCAATTAATCTCTCTCAAACAGGAACTCATAATACTGGATTTAAAACAATAAAGCAACAATTTCAATTATTTGGAGGAACTGATCAAAATCAGTGACAAAGCTGGCAGCTACAGGCGTTGCAGGGAGTCCTCACTCTAGCAAATGACTTCATCCCAGCAAAACACATCAAACAGCTGAAGTCATACCAAATGCAGTATTAGTGATCAAAAAAATATGACTCTGCCACCTGTGTGACACAAGAGAGATTGAAATAGAGGGACACTTTCTCATTCAATGCCCAGAATACAAGGGGTTGTGAGATGGATATTTCTCCTAATTATCAGAAATGATACAAGACTTTCCATTAAAAAACAATGAAGGAAAGCCCTTGGGGAAAAGGAAAGAGACAGCAGAGAGGCAGTATTGCATTGCTGATAAACTGGCAATGGAGTGTAATAATAAATAGACCCAAGGGACTCAACTCCAAGTCTGTTGGGAAGCCCCAGCCTCAGCAGCTGCTTGAGCTATTGCATCTACCTATGACAAAGCCCTGAAGTCCCCCCTCTCCCCCCCTTTGTATCTGGGTACTGTTTGTCCAGCTTATAATACCGATAGAGAATTTTGAATATGAACTTGGATTTGTGTATGTGTTTTATGGGAGTGGAACCACTAACATCTCAGAAAGAGAGAGAGAATGCCCATTCAGACCTGATCATTATTTCCTATACTGAGAAGAGCCCCTTTCTTCTGCAAGCATTGAATACATTGGTTCACACCATTGGAACGATTAAGCTAAAGAAATTAAGACAAGAAGAAAGTGGATCAGAGCTCCCCACAAAAAAAACTCGTACATTAAAAATGTAATGTTTAATAGCAGAGTGAGATGACTCATATCTGTAAGCACTCTAAAACCCTTATGTGTATTGACACAATCCTGTTGTCCTGTTTTCTGTGTTTCAATTGTCACAGGAACGGAAAGGACAATAGCTATTGTTATGCTGCAGCTGTATACTACGATTTGGAGCTGTTCTTTCTGGGTGAGCATGTGTACTGTTCCTACAACATGTTCTCAACTATGTATCACAAGTATTGCATGACTCTCAGGTAGCCTGACATGGAGCTGGTCAAATGTTTTCTAGCACAACTTGATCTTGATGAAAAATAGCTTTTTAACCAAATGGAAATTCTAGTAAAAATATTTCTGTTTTCATTTAAAATGGTAATTTTCTGTGTGGGGAAAAAAATGAAAACCCAATTTTTGGCTTTTTTGATTCTCTACCCTCTACCCCAATTTTTTCTTACAATAAAATTTATCTTTTGTTGTTGTCAAAATGATTTTCAGGAAAATAAAGTAGTTTCCACTCCAGCCTGGCATGAGAGAGAGTTTTTTCCCCCCTGCATTTTTTATGAATTTTAGTGAAAGTAAAAGCTGCTCGTGTAACACCCAAACAGTCACATAATAAGATGGAGAGCCAGATTCTCAACTGGTATGAATCAACAGAGCTCAGCTGAGTTCAAAGAAGCTCCCCTAGATCACCCCTGCTGCAGATTTGGATGAGAGATGTGAATGAAAGCTTTATCTTTCACTTAGCTCTTGATCATGTAAACTAGAGGAGGAAGAAGTTAAGGTGGAAGCCACAGATAGATGCAGTGCAAATACTTACTAAGTCTTCCATACTTAGCCATTCATGCCAAGAGTAAGGTTGTGTGGAGGTGAAGAATACATGGAGAAACAGGCATGAGCCCCATTCTCCTCAGACAGTGAGTTTTATAGTTGCACCTTTGAACCCTCTCTTGCTAGCTTGGCAGCCATGCAAGAGCACCTAAATAATGCAGGATCCAGTCTGTATGTGCTGCCTGATCTGCTCATCATACTCTCCTGTGGATGTACACCTGCAACTTTTGGGGATTGGTCCAAGCCAGTCTTAGGGCACTGTCCCTCCTAAGCCTACAAGCACACTGAAGTCTATGGGTACGTCCAGATGAGTGCATACGTGCGGTTTGTTGTGCCACAGACCCATCTGCGGTGCTGCAGACTGCACATGCCATGTATGCAGGTGTTTGTCATGCTGCTAATTTGCAACGTGGTGGGTTTTTTGACACCAGCAGATCTGTGTAAAAAAAAAAAAACATGCCAAAAAAAGAGTGTGGGGGAGGCACCCGTGGTGGCAGCATGAGCCATCAGAAACTGGAGCCTGGCCGGCCAGAGACACACCCTGGCCGCCAGCTTGGCTCTGTATGCCCAGATCGCTGTTTCTGGAGACCCAGAAGGCCCCTAGTAGCCCAGGTAAGGCTGCTGGGGCCAGCCCAGATGCTGGCCCCAGCCTTCCCTTCCTCACCCAGGGCAACTTATCATACGCCAGAGTGTGCATGTACAGGCGTTCCCTGGGGATAAATAACAGCAGCTCAGCTATGTGCTGCTGTTATTTGTCCCCAGGAAAACACAAGGGCATGTTCATCTGGATGTGCTCTACTGGTCCAAATGCTACTTGCTTTCCTTATGTGACTCGAAAGGAAAAAAATAATATAAAGGCGCTTCTTGCTCAGTCACCCAGTTTTGCAGCCAAAAGGAAACGATGTGGTTAGCATCAACTCCAGTTATCTTTGACCTGGCCTGAATAGCCAAGGACCCATGTACAGCTAGGGGGCTGCCTTTGATATAAGTCCAAAGTAAGACTTAAGCTTGGGTCTCTGGAGCAAAAATGTGACACCTTCACCCAGCCCACTTCAGTCAATAGGGTCATGTGAGTTAAGACCTGCCAAGTTTGTTTCTGCTTGAGTAAGGCTGACTTGCATAAGCAATGGCTTTAGGATTATACTCACTGATTTACTATGCACACAGCTGCTACTAGAGGGAAAGGATGGCTCAGTGGTAAAGCTGCTGTGTTGTCATTTTAAAAAGCTAGGTTCAGTTCCCTGACCTTGTGTGACTTTGTGCAAGTTGCTTGGTTTCCCTTTATAAGACCCAGGGAGGAAGTATGCCTGTTGAGAGTCCTGTCCCTTCCTCAGACACCAACATTATATTGGTATGATGGACATGAAATGCATGACTAGGTGTTAGTACATGAGCTGACCAGAAACTGTTACAAAATACCTTATAGCAGTGGTGCCACATGAATGGCACAGGGTTAGTCTGTGGGCCAACCCAGCCTGACCCCATGCACCTAGATCTGGACATGCACTGAAGCAATCTAGTGTGCACAGCCATGTTATTAGGTCCATGGGGCTCCCCACAGGTCTGGAAATTTGGCAGTAGGGGAGCGGCAATTAACACTGGCACTGCTCCCCTGCTGCCAAATTTCCGAACCTGTGGAGAGTCTGTACAGGCCAGATGACACAGCTCCATGGGTCAGACCTAGGGGTCTGGCCCATGGAGCTGGGTTGAGCCCCCCTGCCTTAAAATAATAAAATCATGTGCTATTGTCCAACAAAATCAGCTTGATTCTGATGCACATTTTCATGATAAATCATATGCAATACCTATGATTTTCAAACGGGGTGCTGGAACATCCTGGGATGCCTTGAAATACTTTCAAAAGTGCCATGGGGTGCCATGTGATGTTAGTACTCTTTGGTTTGTAAACATTTTTCACAAAATAAACCCAGAGGTTTCAAAAAGGAAATTATAATATTAAAAACATTCTGATTTTGTTATAGTCTTTCTGAGCTCTTTACAACAAAAGAATTGCTCTGTCATTTTTCTATAGTCAAAAGATGAGTGATAACTTAGACCTGGCATGTTACAAGAGGTGCCTTGAGTCCAAAAAAGGTTGAGAGCCTTTGGCCTATGCAGTTGAGACGCTGTCCTCCACACAGTATACGATAGGAAACTAGACACTAGTAAGATCGATATCTGCATCTCTTTAAATCAGATCCAAGGTATTTTCCCCCAAATAATGTCACACTCTGCTAGTTCATACTGTTTCCTAAATGACTGTTTCCAAAAAACTGTACCTTTAGTTTTGATTTAGGAGACTAGAATCGGTATGGCGTAGAGCAAAATGACAATAGGACCTCTTTTAGAGTGGTATTTGGTGGAGTGGCACAGGGTGTGTTAGAACACTATGATGCACATACGGGAGTTATAGGTGTAGGCAATAGGGTTCTTTAAGATTGTGTGACCTAGTAAAGGATTTTTTTGAATGCTATGACAAAATAGTCTAGGATGTTCCAGAAGGCTTAGAAAGACATGGGGTTTTACAGAATGCAGTCAAGACAAAGCAGAATCAAAGCCCAAATGTACTTTAAAGCAGCCGTTCACAAACTCTGACAGATTTCACACCACCAGTTTAAAACGATACAACCTTAAATACTAGGGGCGTGCAAAGCAGGCCCTATTTGATTCGGATTTGGCCCAAATCAGGGACTGTGATTTGATTTGTTGATTTGGATTAGTGTTCCTAATTCAATTTGGCCGAATCCAAATCTGAAAACTTGACGCTGATTTGGAGAATCAGCGATTCAGACATAGACACAGCTTTAAATGTTTTTTCTACATACCTCAAGGTACCAGCATGACTCATCAACACTGCGATGCTGGGGCACATAGAGTGTTGCACAGGAATGCAGGGGGCCCTCCACATGCTTGGCGGCAAACCTGGAAGTGGACTGGAAGTACTGGTCCACTTTCAGGTCCACCAGGGAGCATGCAGGCCCCCGCCCCCCCCCCCCCCGGTAAACCCCTTGCTCAGTGATCGGCCAGACCCAGGAGGCACCAATTGCTAAACTGGGGGAGCATGGGGGACACCCAGTGCAGTCCCCAGTGGACCTGGAAGTGGACTGGAAGTGTTTGTGGTCCACTTCTGGGTCTGCTGCCAAGCACGCTGGGGAGCCCCCTGCTCCAGGTGCCCCAGTATTGCAGTGTTCACAAGCTGCCTGCTACGTAGAGGTATGTAGAAAAAACATTTAAACTTGTGTCTATGTCCGAATCACCGAATCTTTCTGAATCTCTTCAAATTGATTCAGAGTGTTCTGATTTGATTCAGAGAGATTAAAGGGTCTTCTGATTTGATTCAGATTTGGAGATTTGGCCACTGAATCGGGTTGGAACTCTGCTGAATCGAAACAGGGACCGAAGATTATCACAGCCCTATTAAGTACCAACAGCAAATTTTTCAGTTCAACCTTAAGTACCACTAGCAAATTTTTGTCATATAAACCAATTATAATAAATCTGTTAACACATACCACTGACACATTGTCTGCGTACCACTGGTGGTACGTGTACCACAGGTTAGAAACCGCTGCTTTAAAGTATCATAGGCACACCACAAATGGGAGTGACGGGGATTTCTTTTTTGTGTTTCCTCACTCTTCTTCCTGACATGACTAGCTCAGATAGTATCCTCCATTCTCCACCTTCCTCCTTTATAAGTATATGCTTTTCAGTACTATCAATCCCAAGCATTCAAAATTCACGAGTCTAGGAAAATATCTTTTGAAACTGACAGTGGCTCTTGTTTCAAGCTTAGAAGTTGAGCCACTCAAACCCTGGAGTCCTGGCTTCTATTCCTCATGCTAACCATGGTGCAAACTGCTGATGTTCAACTGAAACTGAGCTGCCAGTAACAACTTCTATATATGTGCTGTATCTGTCCTAACTATCCTCTGTACCTGGGAAAGGTCACTTGCACTATCCTTTTCCCTGTAGATCTTATTCTTGTGGGATTGCTTTCCTTCTTTCTTTCTTTTTTTTTTGCTTTGGTCTCCCCTTTCTTTGTCTGCAAATGTAACGATTATGTTTTTGGTGCCTCCTGCCTCTTGAGATATCCCCTTTTCTTGCCCTGGGTTATATTTTTTACTTGGTGCTTTCCATTTTGATTGAGGGGGTGAATGGCTCATCTTCTTGGTTCAAAGAACAATTCATTATTTGTTTGTGTCTAGGGAATGGATGGCTTCATGTGATGTGTTGGGAGACGAAGGGATAAACTTCCCTTCTGGCTGATTGATAGTCTTATTAAAGACTGCAATAGGTGAAATAATACCCTGTAGCTTTGTAATGTAAGATCCCTTTCCCTTTCCCCCTCAGTCTGTCTTTAAAATATGCCTGGGATATGGCTCATGCTCTGTCCAATATTGCAGCATTATTTAATTACTCTTTATTGAAGACCACCAGCATCCATTGCCTTCATTATTACATCTAGGATTGGACAGATCTCTCTTTGGGTGAATAATTTATTGACCAAAATTGCAGTTCTGATTGATCTGAAATTATTTGTGAATTCAAGTAGAATTTCAAAAGTACTCTCAGTCAAATTAAAAAAAACAAAACAGGGAAGATGCTATTCACAGAATGGAAGTAGAGTTGCTAATCTCCCTTATAGCTGGCCTTCTGGCTAGACCACACACTGGGATGTGGAAAATCTAGATTCACGGTCCCTTTTTGCTTGATTCATCAGAGAGTTTTAGTTCATGATCATGCTCAACCCACTGGGCTATAGGATAGTCTGAAGTGGATCTTTCTTTCCTGCTGAAGCTGTTTCCATTTGGATTAAGTACTCAAAAAGAGAGAAGGTGAATGGCTCTCTAGCAAGGGGTTGGGGCATTCATTTGGAAGAGGGGAGGTCTGGTCCCTGTTGCCAAGAGTAGTTAAATGCTTACACAAATAGGGCAACTTCAGAATGCAACTGGAGACACCCACACTATGGCACCACGGGTAGAGCACTCTCCTGGTAGATGGAAGAGCCTGGTTCCAGTTCTCTCTCTACTGGGTCTTCCCAGCTCAGATGATTGCCCCATGTGTTGAGTGAGAGAGTATTGGGGCAGCAGCACCATCAATTCCTCCTCTTTTTCCCTTCTCTCTCTGTTCCCACCCAGGTTGCAAACCTAAAGTCAGGCTTTTCAGTGAATCAGGAAAACAACGGTTTGGGGTCAGCCCATCCAATATGCTGTGACAACATTTTTGTTTATTCCTTCCAGTGCACAGGCCCCACCTTGAGCATGTTATTCTTTCATATCAAAGAGGCCAACTCCCTATCTTCTCTTCCAGGGCCCTATAGAACTTTGTCCTTGTCTGCTCCCTGTCTCCAGCTCCACCCAGTGCCCTATGCTGTTTTGACTCACTGACCTCGTCATGCTTGTGACTTCCTTCTCCTATCTCCTCACCTTTCTCAGCCTCTGGATGCATCTACATGTTCATTAATGCACCTTAAATACTGTGCATTTAGTTTACTACTTCCTTTATAAAGTATTAACTAAAAGCACAGTACCTCAAGTTACTGCACATTAGCACCAGCGCACAGTTAATTAGTGATGCTTACTGTGCATTAGCCTAATAACACCATGTAGTAGGCTCTTAGCACAGTTTGTGGTGTGACGCTGTACTGCACAGTGTTTATAGGGCAATGTGCAGTAAGCGTCTAGTGTAGATGTGCCCTCTGTGCCTGAAACCAGCCTCCCCCCGTACAGACTAATTCCCTGATAAATTATTCTTCATTCACTTCCTTCAGTAAGGTCCTTGTCCTGACCGTCTACCTCACTTACTTCATTTTTAAAATTAGTTATGAGGGGACAAAGAGAATATGCAGAAAGCTAGAAGCATATCTCTGTTTCCTAGAGTCTGATCTAAACCTTACTACAATCAAGGGGATTTTTCCATTGATTTCACTGGCTATGTATCAGACTTTGCTGCTATAGTTCTCATCCTTCCCATGAAAACCAGCTCCTTTGTTTGTAGTCCATTGCTTCAATCCATATAATAAATTAGATTATAAAACCGTCATGGCAGGGGCTTGTTTTTGATAGGTCTGTGTCAGGCTGCTCACACAAAGTCCTGTAAAAACAAAACAGTAAAAGGAATTGGACAGTACAAAGTTGTCCAGTTGCTGCAGAGAATGAAAAATTATTTAGGTAAGCCATTTAATAAAGAGCGTGGCCTTTTCCTTGAAGCAAAAATTTCCTCTGTCAGCATATGGCATTGTGACGGATCTCAATTTGTGTGGCTAGGACCAATCCTGAGGCCATTGCAGGCAATGGTAACCCTTAATGCAATTAATCCTTCATTTGCAGAGGGATGGACTTGATGATCTAAGAGGCTGTTTGTATCTCAAGCTTCTCTGATCTCTCTTGAGGTAAATGGCACATAATGGAAAAGAGAACTGTTCCTGCTATGAACATGTCATGTTTGGTATTGAATAAACTGTAGCCGATATCCATATTTAATTCCTAATGCTGGTAAAAATCTATTCCCCACCCACCCATGTGTTTCTCTTGCAGGCTATACCTTCTCTGTGGAGTATGTACAGCTTCAATTTATTGATACCCTGCATGTTTCTGAGCTGTATGTGTGTATGTGAGGCTGTATTTCCCAAGATCCACTGGGAAAACTTTGCAGCTAGCTCTAATCAAATTGAACTGCTGTCAAGACTTCCTGTGAGGCTTTGAGGAAACATTTCTGTATATTAGGGGTGGATGGGAGGAGGTTGAAGGGTGGGGGAAGGGAGGCAGGACAGTTTTAAAGCTTAAGTGGATTACATAGCTATATAACCCAGTTATGGGTCCGTGGACTTGAGTGAGCTTTTTTCCTTTGGCTGTCTGCCTATCATACAGTTCCCCTGACAGGCAGGCTTTATTAGCTTCCCCAGCCCAGCCACTCTCAGCATCTCTCATTTTCCTCTGCTTGCATCCCTCAGCTGCCTGTCTCAGTCCTTCCGGTATATCTAAGTTCCCCTGGGCCCCTCATTTAGCTGCTTGCGCTGTCTTCCTTCCCTGCCCCCAGTTGTTGGCCTACTAGTGTTTACCAGGTCCAGGGACAACTACCTATCTTCCCGCCCTTGCCTGGCCCCTCCAGCTGGGTTTGTGTAGAACGAGTCCAAAGAGAATAAGCTGTTTGGCTCAGAGACGGGGACTGGAGTTTGGAACATTATCCAGTTTATTTGACTGTCTTGGTTTAAATGTTTCTCTGCATCTGTTTGGATATTCAGGGGATCGTTTTCAAAGGCTCAGCACTTCTGAAAACCTCAGCATCTTTGTGTTTCCATCCTAGTGTCAGAGAATGGCATGGGCTAACTGTAAGGCATTGTGAGCTTGGCATTTAATTTGAATCCATCAGTTTTCCTGGTTACTTGGTGTGAGTGCACGTGGGGCAGAGGAGTGAGTTTGACATCTTTTGGGACCTAGATCATTGCTACAGATAGTGGGTTCATCCTTCTTAGTGCCTTAGGACAAGCTCACCCTGGGCCATATCTGGAACACAGGGCTCCTCATGGGCTGGATCTGCTTGGCCAGCAGCTGTGGTGGACTCAACAGTGGCTGCGGTGGATCAAATGATGGTCTGGGGGAGGCAGAGCCAAGCAGCAGCAAGCAAAGTAGACAGAGGGTGAGCAGGGCTGTGTCAGCATGGCTCTCACTCACCCTACCGCCACTGATGGCCATATCCAAAGGGACTCAGGAACCTCAGATTCTGTACCAGGCCCTGCCTCTTTACCCATATACAGTGCCAGACACTGCCAGCCTATCTAGCGGATGCTCACTGTGGTCCCTCACTGTCTCCTCTCTATACACGGTCTCTCCCCTTGCAGCTGCATCACTCTAGGGGGAGATTTTTGTTAGAGCTTGCAGAAGTGGCTTTGCCAAGGGAAGACCTAGAAGGGAAGGTCACAGAAAGTTGCCTAGGCACAGTAGGGAGAAGCACAGGGGATACAGTAGCGAGTATACTTCACTCCAACTAAATATTGAGGTGTGTGTTGGGGCAGGGGTTGTGAGACCGTTGTGTTGCAGCAGCCTTCTTGGAGAGCTATAAACTATGGGCCTGGCTGGATCCCATGCTGCTGTTTTTATGGAAGTAAGGAAATGAGCTCTGATGTGCTGACCAAATGCTAGCATTGGTAATTAGTTTGCCAGCCTGCATTTCCTCTGCCCTTTCTTCTTTCTGCCTAGCCTAGCCTAACACACTGTCATGTTGTTCTGCAGTCACCCCATTTCACTCACTGTGTACTGATCCTCAGTGGTGGGAGACACTGTTCTTATAGGAACTACGGATCACATCATAATAATCCTTGGCTTCTCTCTGGATAACCTGCTATAAAAGCAAGATTATTACTGTTACCTTCCCTTTCAATATTATTAATATATAAGTAGGGCTGTGCCTGTCGTTGTGGTTCAGCTGTAGATTTGTCGTCTGCCACGTGGGAGGCTTGGGTTTGAATCTTGGATATGCATATAACTACAGCCATTAAAGCACTGAATGTCTAGACTCAGTCTGGTCTTTGATTTCTGTCTCAATGATCTAAAGACAAAAGGT
>NW_017729034.1:5195262-5196375 GCF_001723915.1 Gavialis gangeticus
CACGTGGGAGGCTTGGGTTTGAATCTTGGATATGCATATAACTACAGCCATTAAAGCACTGAATGTCTAGACTCAGTCTGGTCTTTGATTTCTGTCTCAATGATCTAAAGACGAAAGGTCTGGAAAGCCTTCACTTCTCCATACTCCTGGCTAGGTGTACACATTGGTGGTTTTAGTGGCCTCTCATGCATATAACATGATCCAGAAGGATCAACTGTTGTCTACTACACAAACAGGGGTGTCCTGTGCAAGGTGCAAATATAATAGAACAAATGAACTCGCTGTCAAAGCACAATGTATACCATGTGAGAGGTTTGTGGGTGATGTGCTGGCCCTTTAAATCATGCACAAGCTCTTTGCCCACTCTGATTATTTTCTCTGCTAAAAGCACATACACAGCTCTTTGTACCTCATTAAGGCTGGCTACCTCTTTTTCTAATGAGCGTGCTCAGCAGGGATCCTGGTTCTCTCTGATAAAAGCAAAACCCACAATTTTCAGATTTAAAAAGTATCCCAAAATCCACATTTTTCAGTGATCACAATGAAACACCACAAACACACACACATATACATATAAAATATGGTGTTTAATTTTAATGATGGGAAAATGTGAATTTGGGGTTACTTTTTAAAATCTGAAAATAGGGGATTTTTAAAATCAGAACAGCATGACCAGCTGTTCACACCTCATTAAGTCTTACTGTCTTGTTACTCAGAGCATCCTGCAAAGCCAGTTGATCAATCAAGCTATTTGATTTCTGGTCTGTACTGTGCAGCAGAATTGTGGAATAATTGCAGCAGGAGATATGGCTGAGAAAAGAAAGACGCAAGTGTCAGGGCTTGCAGGAGTAGCCAGTTGCTGAGGATGTTGATTTGGTTGCAAAACAAGTCTATTATTGATGGCTTATACTCCAAAGCAACATTGCACAGATAGTATGGGTACATGACTTGACAGTTTAATATTTGGATTATCAGGCTTTTCCCTTTACTTGAATAACTGAAAATATTATTTTGTTCTAACATTAAACTTGGGTCGATGCTGCTTTAGGCCAGTGTTGTATCATCTGTTGAGGAGAGGAGCCAGCAAAAGTAATGCGTACTTAAGAACACTAT
>NW_017729034.1:5201375-5203640 GCF_001723915.1 Gavialis gangeticus
CTCTCTGGGATTTGAGGTGGGTACATGACTTGACAGTTTAATATTTGGATTATCAGGCTTTTTCCTTTACTTGAATAACTGAAAATATTATTTTGTTCTAACATTAAACTTGGGTCGATGCTGCTTTAGGCCAGTGTTGTATCATCTGTTGAGGAGAGGAGCCAGCAAAAGTAATGCGTACTTAAGAACACTATAGAGAATAGAGAGGAGAAGGGTTTATTATATCTCATGATATTATTTTTCCATAAATTTCTAGCTTCTGGAGGCATGTGATTTAGGAAAGAGGTCAGCTTGTGCTCTTTTAGCAAAAGAAAGTGTCTAGCTCTTGTGACTTGAGGAAAAAAATAAAACATCATTTCAATGTCACTGAATAGCTCAGAAGGCATATATTAGAAATCCAACTTTTTTGTTTTTATCGTTAATGATAACAAGCTGATTTCATGATTATGGGGTTCAGGCTGTCTCTTGATTTTTTTTTTTAACATTTAGGTTTGATAATGCTGCTTTCATGTACTAATTTGAATAAAGAAAACCTTTTACAATCCTCTTGGTTCCTTTTATTGGTCAGTATACAACAACTATATCCCTCACCCCAGCAACAACTGTCCATACACTCCAGTACTTTTCCTTTTCCTTCCCACTCCCTTTCCACAAATGAGAAAGTCATACAGAAGGGTATGACTATATTCCTAGGGCTGCAGGTATGGGTAAATACAAGGTTTTGTAGAGCAGGGTGCTGGAGTACACAAGTACAGCAGGTATTTGTGGTCCTGCAGGGGTGGCTGCATCCCAGCTCCCAACACCTCCCTCCCTCTCCACTGAATCAAGTAAGAATTGCCCACTCCTCCCACTGCCTCCCCTCTGTGCTCAGTAGTGCAGCCGCTCTCCTCCCATTCCCCCTCCCCTGCCTCTATCCTCACTGTCTTGGCTGGCTCAGAGGCAGGGAAAACTCCATAGCTATTGCTGCCCCACTTCAGCCAGGCTGTGCAGGGAACAGGCTTAGCCCCAGACAGTGGTAGTGGCAGGCAAGTGCCTTCTCAATGTCTCCTTCCCCTGGGTGTTCCCTGACAGCCTGGGAGTATGATCATGGATGGGGAACAGCAGAGATAGCAGCAGGGGTAGGGGAAAGGGAGGGGGAGGGAAAGTTACCACTGAGTGGTCCAAAAGGGGTGTGCGACTGTGTCACTGCACCCCCTCTGGCTACACCCCCAGCCTCAGGCAGCTAGGTTGGTATATAGGAGTCACATGATTGCCTGTGCCCTTTGCACCATTGTCCATTTATCAAAAGGCCCCTGTACAGGGGAACAACACAACTCTTTTAGATGGGCCATTTTGAAGGGCAGGGGCTAGGGGCAGGACTGAAGAGAGAAGGGGACAGGTAAAGGGAAGAGGGCCACAATCAGATTGGACTGTTGTTTTCCTTTGCCCATGAACATCTCTGTAGGGAAGCAGGGGCTCATGTTGGGGTAAAGATGCCCTAAGCTTGCACCGGTAGTCCGTGAAAAGGGGAGATTCAAGCTGCCTTTCATTTGTCCCACTGCGAATGCACGAATTAGTCTTCCTGGTGCTTTGTTGTTATGAATGAGTAGGAGAACACAGACCAGTTTTAATAGTTTTCCAGATCTTCCTGGGAGATGCAAATAAACATTTATGGAAACAAATACCTGAAAGCAGGAAGGCCAAACTGGTGAGCCAACCACCCATACACTTTGGAGTATTTTCAATCTGGATCCAGATTTGAGTGTTGCTAAGTAGACTTTATATTTGTTAGAGCCCAGTCCATGTTTTTATTAAGGTTCTGGGGTCATTCAAAGAGATAGGTAGAAGTTTGTCTTGTTATGACTTGAAGCAAAGAGTTATTTTATCTCTTTTGAGTCTCAGCTATTCCTGCTACCAAAATGCTATCATGAAGCACAAAACTGTCCAGGTAGCAGGTGGGCTGTTATTTCTTCAGCATTAAAAAAAAAGTGAGGAATGATTATTAAAAGCCAGGTGGCTCTTAAGTGAGAAGAACCTAGTTCTCCGTGTCAGTAGAGAGTAATTTGCCACCAGCTGCATAAATATTGAATTTCCACATGTTCATACACAAAAAGAAGCCGCATTCCACTGTCATATACAGGTGCAAAGTTTTAGTCGGGTGCTCAGGGAGGTCCCTTTGTAGGCACACACATGCAGCTACTATTGTAAATGACTGTGTAGCACCTGGCAGTCCATAGTTAATCACTGGTTTCATAGCTTCATAGTTTCTAGGGTCGGAAGGGACCT
>NW_017729034.1:5203651-5205815 GCF_001723915.1 Gavialis gangeticus
GCCGCATCATTTGTGCCCACATGGACTAGGACCATGGGGAAAAGTGAAAGGGGATCCCCAATGCTAGTTCCTGTTCACCATCTTCACCCACAGACCAAGAAAGTGAGAGCAGTGGCTTGGATTTGATTTGGGGCTTTGGGAGAAATTTAATCTTCCTTTTTAATTTTCCACACCAGTTTAGTTTTTGAATTTGAAAAAAAATGTTTTAAAAAGACACTTCCAGCCCCTCTGGCAGTGGAGAAACCCTTCCAAACCTGACCTTCTGTGGAGCTGTCTGAGTCTTCAGAGTGACTTCCTGAGTACAGTAATTATCTCAGAGGGGGAAAGAGAGAGAGAAAGCTGTTAACTGTCCTAAATCACCACAACAGGTATTTCTGGCCTGATACTTATCTGCAGCAAAGTTTTAGCAGTATAGTTTTAAAAGACGTATCCAGCTAACAGGTTGCTTGGTTGTTGCTTGATCAGATCCTCGGATTAAGAAAGTGGCTTCCCTGTTTAAAAGTGCACTTTAATGATCTGGTCTGTATCGTGTGGTAGCTTGATCAACAAGTCAGGGAACCAGAGTACAGAAACTATAATAGAATATATTGAAAGTAATAGTGACAGACAACTTTCTACTAGGAAAAGCTACTGAGGACTTCTGTAGCTAGCACATGCTTCATGGGCTCCAACCCTCCCCAAGTACTTTCCAGAACAGGCCAATGTGACAATTTGCAAAGTTCTTAGAGTCTACCCGCACGCTAGGCTTGTGCGAAGCAGGTAGTATTCACTTCGGATTGGGTCGATTAGGGGGACAGTGTTTTGAATCACTGTCCCGAATTGATTCGGCCAAATTTGGCTGCCCTGCCCATCCTAGCTCCTGGTTTTTTGAACTCCCCCCCAACTGGCTGCTGCCCAGCAAGGGGCGATCCCTGCTGCTTCCCACTGCCCCACACTGCCTGGGGGCTCTGCCAGCCCATGGGGAGTCTATCCTTCTATGATCTAAGCCAGAGGCCCGCCTTCTGCAGCCCCCACAGAGGCACCTCCTTCAGTATCTGGAACCCATTTACCCAGGAAATAACAGGAGTTCGCAGACATCTTCAAAAAGAAAAATGCAGACATTCTTCCTCCTCCTTGAGATTATGATTGTCCCAGCAATCTACAGCTGGGAGTGAAAATTCCTGTGGAACCTATTTATACACGTCAGGGCCCAACCTTTCCATCTTCTGCGAGTACCTAGAAGAGAACCAAGCCTGGAGCTTTATACACAGATCCACCTTGCCCACAGAGTCCCCCATCCTCTTTGTGAAAAACAAACAAACAAAAAAAAAGATGGGAGTCTCTGTCTCAGTGTTGATTATTGGGCACTGAACCAAATTACTATCTGTAATCAGTACCTGCTATCCCTCATCCCAGAGGTGCTTAATTGGCTCAAAATTGATCATATCTTTACCAAACTTGTTCTTCAGGGAGCCTATAACATAGTGCAAGTCTTCGCTGGGGATGAATTGAAGACCACTTTTAGGATGTAATATTGGCATTTTGAATACCTAGTCATGCCCTTTGGACTCCCCAGTGCCCAGTCTACTTTCCAGCACCTTATTAATCACGTGCTATGAGACCTTCTGGAACAATTTGTAATTGCCTACTTGGATGGACTTACTGATTTTCTTGGAAGAACCTAGACAATGAGTAACACAAATCCAAACAGTAATGGAAAGACTGTGCCAAAAAAGCTTGTTTACGAAACTAGAGAAATTCACATTCAGCCAAATGACAATTGAGTTCCTTGGATTTGTTCTGTGCCCTAAAGGCCTGAAAATGGACACCGGGAAGATTCAGCCTGTCCATAAGTGTAAAGCTTCCCAGAATGTCAAAGAGCAACAAAGATTCCTAGAGTTTGCAAACTTTTACCACAGATTGTTCACAAAGTTTTCCCAGATAGTAAGTCCACTCACAATACTGCTGAGGAAAAACATCCAGTTCTGCTGGTCCAAGGAGGCTCAGCAAGCATTTAAATACCTGAAACAGGCCTTCACCTCTGCCTCTGTGCTCACTCATCCAGAGCCTGCCCTGCATTTGTGGTGGACATGGATGCATCTAGTACTGCCAAGGGGTGACAGTCCCAACGAGAATCAAAGGGGGCAAGAGTGCTCAAAAGCCCCCCTGGCTCACCAAAGGCATT
>NW_017729034.1:5210815-5218755 GCF_001723915.1 Gavialis gangeticus
CAAAAGCCCCCCTGGCTCACCAAAGGCATTCAGGAATGTCTGAAAGCCAAAAAAAAAAAAAAAAAGGCATACTCCCAGTGGAAGGAAGGGGTTATCACCAAAGAGGAGTATACCTCCATCGCTCAGGCTTATACGGGAGCTGTTAGGAAAGCTAAGGCAGATACAGAACTAGGACTAGCATCAAGGATCAAGGACAACAAAAAGTCCTTTTTTAAATACATAGGGCGTATGAAGAAAGCACTGGGTCACGTGGGGCCCCTGCGGGATACACTAGGCAATCTGGTGGTTGCACCAGAGGAAAAGGCAGACCTTTTTAACAATTTCTTAATTTCTTTGACGCCATTTTTTTGTGCAGGAACCAGGATTCCCCCACTGAGATTCAGGATGGACTCAGGAGAGACTCTGACAGGCCTAGGTTGGGGAGTACCAAGTTAGGGAGCTTCTGGAGGGGATGGACGTGTTCAAATCAGCAGGCCCAGAGCCCAGGCCCAGGGAGCTATAGGCCTGTTAGTCTTACTTCGATCCTGGGGAAGCTCTTTGAGAAGATTATCCAGGAATACATCTGGGAAGGACTGGGGGGGGGGGGATGATGCTCAAGGGCAACCAGCATGGGTTCATTAAAGGCAGGTCCGGTCAGACCAACCTGATTGTCTTCTACAATTAGGTCACAAAAATCATTGGACACAGGTGTTGCGTGGATGTAGTCTTTCTGGACTACAGGAAGGCCTTTGACACCGTCTCCCACCCCATTCTCATTAAAAAGCTAGGTGACTGTGGCATTGATGCCTACACAGTCAGATGGGTCACAAATTGGCTGAGGGACCACACCCAGAGAGTGGGGGTGGACAGGTCATATTCGACCTGGAGGGATGTGGGCAGTGGGGTCCCCCAGGGTGTGGTCCTTGGGCCCACATTGTTTAATGTCTTTATTAGTGACTTGGACGAGGGGGTGAAAAACACCCTGTTCAAATTCACTGACAACACCAAGATCTGGTGCAAGGTGGGCATGCTAGAAGGGAGGGACAGGATACTGCTGGACCTGGACAGGTTACAGGGGTGGGCAAATGAGAATAGGATGGGATTCAGTATTGACAAGTGCAGGGTACTGCATTTGGGCAGTAAGAACCAGCAGCATACCTATAGGCTGGTGAACTCCCTTCTCGACAGCAGTGGCAGAAAGAGATCTTTGAGTCATTATCAATTCCAAAATGAACATGAGCCAACAATGTGAGGGTGCAGTCAGTAAAGCCAACTGCACCTTGTCATGCATCTACAGATGCATCACAAGCAGAGCCAAGGAGGTGATCCTCTCCCTCACCAAGCCTGGTGCAAGGTCCTGCATTTACTGGGAGTCCATGCCCAGCTCTCATCTGTGTACCACCCACCAACAAATGGTCAAACAGAAAGAACAAACTAGGTCCTAGAGCTATATCTCCAGTGCTATCTCAATATGCAGTCAGACAATAGGGCTCCCCTCCTAGCACTTGCTGAGTTTGCCTATGACAACTCCATGCATGCCTTGAGTGGGCAAATGCCCTCCTTTGCCAATTATTCATTCCACCCAACCTTACCCATCACTTCTGGAGCTATAGACTGGGCACAACATGTGCAGGAAGACCAAAGGGAACTAAAAACCCAGCTGGAAAAGGGAAAGGAAACATACAAACAGTATGCAGATTAACATTGGCAGCAGTGGCCCACTTACTCAGTAGAACAGAAAAGATGGCTGTCGACAGAACACCTCTGCACCTACCGGCCCTCACAGAAACTGGATCATGGGTACATAAGCCCTTTCTGTGTCACCTGTCAAATCAATCCGGTCATCTTCAAATTGCAGCTTCTTCCAACACTGAAAATCTACCCAGTCTGTCACATTTTCCTGTTCAAGCCCTACAAAGAAAATGCACTCCCTCAGTGATTCCCAATGTCCTTCACCACCTGTAATGACTCACAGCCAAGAAGAGTACTTGTTCAGGAGGTTCTGACCTTAAGATGGCAGCAAGGAAACTCCAAGTACCTAGTAGAGTGGGAGTAGTACAGACCAGAGGAATACACATCAGTGCCCCCAGTCTAGTATGAAACATCTACAAGGACCACCTGGGGAAACCTAGATCAGTGCCCCTTAGAATGGGGGGAGGAGGGATGTCATCTGGCTGTGGCCTTGACCCTGAGGCACTGGCCTACTCAATGCAGCAGCTCACCCTGGTCTACCACCTCCCCAACAGAGCACTGTGACAGACACAGCTGGCCAGAACCCCCCGACCCCATCTGGGCCTAGGTGCACACCCACTGTCTGCTACTGGAGTGGCCTGCCAAGACCAGGTGACCTCTTACTCCTTCCCATATAAACCCCTGACCTAAAAGAGGAAATGTTCTGGGCAACAAGGTATAACATTGTATCTATGCTGCTGCACACTTGGTTTTTGCTGCTATGGACTCTGATGATTCTCCTGGATACCTGATCTGGCTGCCTTCCTGACCTCATGCTCTTCCTGACTGTCTGGATACCCAACCTGGCTTTGGCCTGACCTCCTGGATACCTGGCCCAGCTAGCTTCCTGACTTTGAGCTCTGCCTGACTTTCTGGATCTCTGACTTGGTTCCCCAGCCAGATCTCTGGCTTCTTGGCTTCTCCTGACCCTGAGGTGGCCCCTAGACCTGGCTATCCATGGCTTGGCACGACAAATATGAATTAAAGCATTCAGGGCCTGTGCAGGAATGCCTCACTCTGCAGTGAGTGAAGTTCCCTTCTCAAGCAGCTGTGGTTGAGTAGCTACTTCATGCTTTCTCTCATGGCTATGCACTACGGTGCAGGCCCAGTTCTGCTGTGGTGAAAATTGGGAGCAAATGTCATTGGCTTCAAGAGCTGCACAAGACCGAATATATCCCTAAAGCTTTTAGTCAGGTCTGAACGACATGAGTGAGAATAGGTGCAGCCATGCCATTCTCATCCATTTCCTTCCCTCCTCCCATAGCTCTGTCTGCCTGAGGGACTGGTGCTGAAGACTAGGGCCAGACATTACACATAAACCAGTTTAAGTGATCAGAAACTGGTTTAAACCTGTAACAGAACAGATGTTCAGTGTACATAAACCAGTTTGAAAATGGCTGAAGCTGGTTTGAGATAAATCTGGTTGAATGTAGTATCAGACTTAACTGATTTGGCTCAAACTAGTTTATGCAATGTCTGTCCCAGACCCCTTCCTGGTTTAAGATAAACCAGCATCCTGCCATGCTCTCTGGGCTGGGTGGGGCTCTCTGCCCCCTGGATGCAGTTCCAGCAGAGACTGTGGGCTGTTCCTCACCTTCCCCTCACCACTTCCTAAGCAGGAATTCCACCCTCCCCTCTGCCTTGCCGAGAGGTGTCTGTTAGGCCTGTGTGAATAGGAACAGGACTTGGCCAATTCAGAAGACAGTGATTTGATTTGGAGATTCAGATCACTGTCCTGAATTGATTCAGCCGAATCGGCTTTGGGAGATTCGGCGCTGATTCAGAGAGATTCAGTGATTCGGATCGGCCGGGGAGAGGCAGGCACAGCTGGGCGGATGCAGGTTCTCTTGCAGCTTCTCTAGCTGTGCCTGCCTCTCTCCGGGTGGGGAGAACCACGGGAGAAGCTCCCATGGCTGCCCTTCCCAGTTCCATTCCCCACCCAGCCCCAGTCTAGTCCCGACACTTAAAAAAAAAGCCCCACACTCACCGGATGCAGCAGTGGCAATCAGGGCCTCTGAGAGCTCATTGTAGAGCCCCCTGCATAGCACGGGGCAGTGGAGGGCAGCAGGGATTGCCCCCCCTGCCTGGCACCTGTGCCACAGCTGCCTCATGGCGTGGGTGCAGTGCAGCTTAGCAGGGTGCCGCATGCTGCCTGGGAGCTGGGGTTGCTGGGGCTAAGTGGTGCTGGGCTCTGGCTGACACAAGGTGCCACCCAGCTCCCAGACAGCATGTGGCACCCTGCCTAGTTGTGCTGCACCCACACAATGCAACAGCTGCTGCCTGGGTGCCAGGCGGAGGTGGGGGGCAATCCCCCCTGGCCCCTGCTGCCCTGTGCTGCATGGGGGCGTTCTTTTAGAGGCCCCAATCACCGTTGCTGCATCCAGTGAGTGCAGGGTTTTTTTGGTTTTGTTTTTTTTTAGAGCTCCACACTCACTGGTTCTGGCAGTGGCAACTGGGGCCTCTGAGAGTTTGTGGCAGAGGCCCCTCATGCAGTACGGGACAAGGGAGGATAGCGGGGATGATCCCCCCACTTGGAACCTGTGTGGCAGCTGTTACATTGCTTGGATGCAGTGTGGCTTGGCAGGGCACTGCATGCTGTCTGGGGGCTGGGGCCACTCGGGCTGAGCACTGCTTCGGCTGACAGGTGGAGCTGCCCAAGCTCCCAGAGAGCACATGGCGCCCTGCCAAGTTGCACTGCACTTCTGCCATGGGGTAGCTGCCGCGCAGGTGCCAAGCAGGGTGAGAGATTACCATTGCCCTCCACTGTCCCGTGCTGCATGGAGGTGCTTTGCCATGAGGCCCCTATCCCTCTTGCCAGATCCGGTGACTGTGGGGCTTTTTTTTTTAAGTGTTGGGAGGCTGGGCCAGGTGGAGGATGGGGCTGGGCAGGGTGGCCATGGGGGCTTCATCCGTGGTTCCTCAAGCTGTGCCTGCCTCTGCCCTGGCAGGGGGAGCCACAGGGGCTATGCCCTGCTGCCACTTGCACAGCCAGTATGGGGGGAGGGAGTGGGGGCGTGATGTTGGCATGGCTCACTCCAGGCAGCAGTAGGACATAGCTCCCGGTTTCAGTGCTGCCACATCCACATCAGCACTGGGAGTGGGGACTCTGCCCTGCCACTGCTTGCCAGCCGGTACAGAGGAGGCATGGGATGCGGGCATGGCAGCGCTGGGAGTGGGAGCTATGTCCTGCTGCTGCTTGCTCCCTTCTGCCTGGAGCAAGCTGCGCCCTCTTACTGCCCTCCCCTTCCCCCCTCCCCTGCCCTGGCTGGGCAGCTTGTCCCAGCCCCAGCCCAAATCCCTCCCTCCCCCACACCCCTTTTCTCCTCCTTCCCCCAACCCCAACAGACTTACCAGCTGGAAGCAGCCGTGTCAGCTGCCTGCTTTGTCTATGGCCAAACCTCTGAAGTAGCCAAATCTTTTCTGAAGCTTTTCCAAATTGATTCAGAGCTTTGAACTGGTCTCTTGATTCAATTTGTATTCAGAGATTCAGTCCCCGAATTGGGCCAAAACCCCTTCCGAATCAAATCAGCTACTGAAGCTTCACACAGCCCTAATGTCTGTGTATTAGCTAGCAGACCACATGCTGGCTATGGTCCATGCTGAATCAACGGGTAGAATTAATAGGCAGAATCAACAGGTAGCTGGTAATGTCCCTCTGTTGTGTTCTTAATGGGGTGATAAACACTGAGTTAGGGATCATAAACACTGTGTTTTGAATTCCCTGCTGGGCAAAGCATCCTGCCAGGGCCTGGTCACGCCCACCCTCAGCTCAGCCCTGTGGTAGGGGAGGGGGGGGTGCACTAGCGCCCCCCAGCTTCTAGCCTGAGGCACTGCAGGCATGTATCTGCATTTCCTCAGTCCAGAGGGGATGTCTGTATGGTTACAAACCAGTTCAGCCTAGCCAGGTTAGACTAACCTGCAAAGATTGAATCAATTTAGGCCTAGGCTTTTTGAATGTCTGTCCCTAGCCGAAGAGGCTGGATATGAGGGGACCTGAAGCAGAAGTCAGGGCTTAGTCTTTCAGCCTGAGGCTCTACAACAAAGCTGCCTTCTGACTGGCTGCCAGTGATGAATTTACAATAGGGGAGATGTCTGGTGATATAAAAACAACTCTGCCTTACATCTTAAAAGATATCTTGCTAAGAAAATCTTGCCTCTTGCATTATGTCTTCCTAGCAGCCTAGAAGGCTAGTTTACATGAATGCTAAATCAGAAAGAGCCAGACTTCTGTGGCCTGGCTTCTAATGGTACTGAGCTCTTGTTGCTCCTTTTAAATTCAGCTGGGCCTGTATGTGCATGCTGAAAATCAGGCCTGTAGTTTTATTTACTCAGCCATTGCACTTTATTTTCTTCTCAAATGTCTCAAGCTACCTTCATGGCACAAGACAAGCAAAGGGAGCTTTGCCAGGAAAGGGGAGACAGGTTGAAAGTAGATCTTGAGAATAACTGATGCTTTCTTTAGTCCAAAAGCCAGGTTAGGGAGGAAGGTTGCAATCTTCCAAGGAGCCTAGAGGAGCTGGGTACAGAAGTTGTTTGCCCCCATGCTTTACCCCCTCCTTTGGAAATCCAAGGTGTAAAGGGGTTCTTCTGCCTTAGGGTGAGTAAGCGTTATAGGTCCCTCTCCTCAGCCAGATCCACATAGGACATGAGACTCTGACAGCCCCATGTAGCTCCAACTTTTTGTTCTGGAGGTTCTCACCTGGTGTGCTGCCCAAGATGGAAGTCACCTCCAGCCCTAATTCACAGAGCTGCTATGTGAAGTAGTCTGGAGTTAGTGGGCTATGCCAAGTCCTGACAAGGGAGCCATACCAACTATCTCACCTGATTAATCAAATCTGGTGCAGCTGCAAAGGGGGATGGGGCCTTTGGAGTGGTAGCACGGTTTATCAGGGCCTGTTTTATCTGGCCAGGGGCCAGTGGTGTCATACAACCACTTGGCAGGATGACAGCATGGATGGGTAGGGAATAGGGCCCAAGGTCAGGAGAGCTGTGGAGGCTAAGATGATGAACACCACAGCTGTTCCTTTGGTGTGTAAAAAAGTATATGCCTTGTCTCTAGTGGGCTTGGCTGCTCAAAGCGTGCAACTCACTGGGAAGCCAATAACACCAGATCTGCCCTGTGCTGCAAAAGTTTCTAAAAGCATTATACCTTATTCCAGCCTGAAGGCCACAGCCATGGGCACATCTATGCATGCACTTTAATGCACAGTAGCCTATTTTACTGTGCATTAAAGCGCCACCTAAAAAAAGTGCAATTACACTTACGAGCAGTAAAATAAGCTCATTAAGTGCATTAAGGGTCACTTAAAAATTGTGCACTTTCAGTACTGCACATTAAGGCAGCCTAAAGAGCATTTATTTAGTATTAAATTTCATTTGCATCACGAAAAGTGCATTAATGCATGTTTATATGCACCCCATGACTGTCTCATTTAGGGATGATCCCATGTGACCCAAAGGGCCACCAAGCCCTTGGTGTGTTGCCATATTCAGATCCGCAGCTTTGCCCTTTACTGCAGGGGTAGGCAATTATTTTGGGTGGAGGGCCGCCTACCGAGTTTTAGAAAGCTGTCAAGGGCTGCAAGGGTGTCCCCCCCCCAGGTGCCATCTTGGGACTGGAAGTCTCAAATTAAGAAAAAAAATATAAAACATCAAATGACACATTTTCAAGGATATCGTCTCTAGTGCATATCAGATCTTTTCACTTTTTATTTTATTTATTTATTATCCCAAATTTGTGGAGCCATTTGAGAGGCTGTTTTGGGAAGAAATATTTGGTTTTAAAAAGAGAGCCTTTTAGTCAAAAGAATATGGTACACACAATGTGCTTTGTCCAGCCAATCACACCTTCTGTGTCACTAAATTTATTCTATTTTAACCTTTATTGGCTACGTTTCCTTCCCAACAAGCAGTCATTGGTTTTAATCTGCAGCTCCAGCTGGGAATAAAAACTGGTATCTTGGCAGGGGGAGGGAAGGAATCAGTACATTACCCGTGGCTGTAAGCCCAGAAGCACAAATGTACTAAGGTGACTCTTACTCAGGTTCCTGACTTGCTGCTGACACCACTACTGTACCTTTGTGGATCTTGCTGAACACAAACTCGAAGTGAACTCATTTACTTAGATCAAGATGCCAGCCCTTTGTGGCACTGAGTGTTTTGACTAGGGGACCATGTGCCTCACATTCCCCCCTAATTTTTCACTGGTGTTTGTGTGATTGATCTCTCAG
>NW_017729034.1:5223755-5227674 GCF_001723915.1 Gavialis gangeticus
AGATATCGTCTCTAGTGCATATCAGATCTTTTCACTTTTTATTTTATTTATTTATTATCCCAAATTTGTGGAGCCATTTGAGAGGCTGTTTTGGGAAGAAATATTTGGTTTTAAAAAGAGAGCCTTTTAGTCAAAAGAATATGGTACACACAATGTGCTTTGTCCAGCCAATCACACCTTCTGTGTCACTAAATTTATTCTATTTTAACCTTTATTGGCTACGTTTCCTTCCCAACAAGCAGTCATTGGTTTTAATCTGCAGCTCCAGCTGGGAATAAAAACTGGTATCTTGGCAGGGGGAGGGAAGGAATCAGTACATTACCCGTGGCTGTAAGCCCAGAAGCACAAATGTACTAAGGTGACTCTTACTCAGGTTCCTGACTTGCTGCTGACACCACTACTGTACCTTTGTGGATCTTGCTGAACACAAACTCGAAGTGAACTCATTTACTTAGATCAAGATGCCAGCCCTTTGTGGCACTGAGTGTTTTGACTAGGGGACCATGTGCCTCACATTCCCCCCTAATTTTTCACTGGTGTTTGTGTGATTGATCTCTCAGAGACATGCCCCCAGGACTGTGCAAGGAGGGACTGGTGACAGTCACCTCAGAAACATTAAGAGGAGGAATTATGAAATGAGCATCCTGGAACATTTTCTCTCCCTTTCTGAGGTCCTGATTCTGCTTTGCCTCAGGTTTCAAGCTGACATCCCTGCCCCCGAAACTATTCTTGATATCTTTCTATGTAGGGAGAAGGGAAAGGTGGGGGTGGGGGAAGAGAAAGTGGAAAAAACGGGTTGCAGCAGATCTGCAGGTCTAGCGTGCAGATCCAAACTGGTGCCTGCCATTTGAGGGCCTTGGTGTGATCTGCCTGCTGCTCATTTGCTGACAAGCGTGAAATGCAAATCCCTGAGGACTTTTGCCTCTGCTAAATATTCACAGGAGCATGAGTGCAAGTGTATATGCAGGAGTAAGTGGAAATCTACAGAGCTGAGCTTTGCACCAGTTCACTTCCTTTGTCTGAGTTTGTGGGTTAACATCTGCCTCTACTTGACTTTGCATGGAAAGCTATCTCACTACAAGCAGTATTAATCCTGCTCCCCCTAAACAAAGGGTTGCAGTGTAAAATAGCTTTCGTAAGTATTCATGTTCAAGTCTGAAAGCTAAAGACATCAGGGGTGTAGCTCCATTGAACTCCCTGGACATTTAATTCCTAGCTCCCTAGGAATACATTTGGTCCATTCACTCTGGTGGATTTGCATCAGGAATGAATTTGGCAAGCTGATCTCCGTGTAATTGCGCCAGGGGCAGGGTTTGGCCCATACTGTGGTTCCCGGTGCAGCAACAACCCTGCCCCTTTTTATATGGTGTGATGATTCCAGTCCAAACACCGTCAGTTTTCTGGAAATGGCAAGTGAAACACTTGTTGCCATGGTGATCTTTAATAGTTCTGACTCAGATGTAGTGTTGCTATGGCAACTGCATCCCAACCCCTTGGGAAGTGGTGCAGGCACTTTTTTTTTTCTAGCAGCAGAAAAAGGCTCCAAAGCCCCATTTTACTAACTCCTTGCTGCAGTGCAGTGATGAAGCTTTCTAGGCTGTTTCCTTATTCTCCAAATGGCAGATCCTGCAGTAAGGAAACAGCGCAGTTACTCTACAGTGCAAATATGTTTTTGCACATCCCCTCCACTGCGTATTAATGTGCAGCCTCTGCCTTTGATAGCTCATCAGACACTTTGCAGCTATTGCTTCTGCAAAAGGGGTGGTAACATTTTGCTCAATGAAGGAGCCAGTTCCTTTTCTCCTAGGGAGAAATGTCCAGGTGCGTGTATGTGCCTGGTTTTCAGGGGCAGGATCTCCGCGGCCATGAGAGAGACAAAGGGAGAGCATGTCCGAGGGAGTGGGTGTGTCTGTGTGAAGGAAAGATTTTGTGAAGAGGAAAAGTATCTGTGGATGAGACAGAATGTGTATGAATGAAAGAGCCAGCCGATGTGTGCCTGTGTTCCTGTGCGAGAGGGAGTGTGGGAGTGGCTGTGTGGAAAAAGAGAGTGCATGGCTTTGAGAGTTGGTGTGTGTGTGTGTGTGTGTGTAGGAGAGAGGGAGGAAGGGAGGGGGGAGCAGGCGAAAGGGGATGTGTAAGGGAATAAAGTGAGATGAGTACAGCAGACTCACTAAGTGCTCTCTTGTCTTTCTTGATCGGTCCTGTCCTCCTTGGGTAGTAAAACAGGAAACACCAGCACAACAAGTTCCTCAAAGGTACCTAGGAGTGTGACTGAAAGGTACCTAGGGGAGATATCCCACTGCCAGACACAGCAAAATGTCTTCCTCAGCAGCAAGCAATCCAGTCACAGTCTTCTGAATATGTTTCAGGGATATGGAAAAGAGAAGTGGGGATGGAGAAAGCATGCAGATTCTTGATGTGAACTCTCTTAGGCTCCCCCCCCTCCACCATACCCATGTGTCCTGGAGAGTGTGGGAATGGCTTGCACTAGAGCCCTTGAATACTGCTTGTGTGTCTGTTAGATGGAGTCATGAGACGGTTGTATGAGCCTGTCTTTCCTCCATGGTATGGCAGAAGAGGAATGGGGTGGAAATCCAGTAGTTAGACTCCCCTGCCTGGAAATCTGATTCTCTACTGCACTGAGATTTTAGGATGTAGGATCATGTCATGTGTGTTATGCTTTAGCCAGACTGAAGAGGGGGCACAGGGAATGCCCAGAAGAACAAAGGGACATGCGTGTCATAGTCAAGATGGGAGATATTTCTGCCATTACTGCCTGGAGCAAAAAATAGAAATTTGGAAAGAAAGGGGCAGATTTTTGCAAAGTCATGAAGGAAGAAACCAAAGGGCTTGGTCATCGCCTAGACATGGGGGAAGAATAAAGAGAAAAAGATGACACCCCATAGTGCAGGCTTGAGTGATAAGGAGGAAAGTGACCTTATTAACACGAGTGGGAGGTGGATTTTGGAGGAAAACTTACAAGCTTGGGCTGGGCTCCAGTGAGCTAGAGAGGATGATGAACCTTCCCAGGAAAGATGTAGGAGATATGAGGATGCTTACGATGAAGATTAGAAATAGGCAGAGTGAAGAATTTTATTTGAGGGTCAGCAGCTTCTTAAAAGGTGTTGGTTAGACCCATGAGAGTGAAGGAGGCTCAGCCATTTTCAAGGGAGGGGAGAAGTGGTGTGAGGACAGACCCTGAAGGCATGCTTGCAGAGAGACTGTGAGAAGAGTGACAAAGGTAGCTGAAAGATCTCAGAGAGTAAGGCTGGAGGCCTCCAAAATATTTGTTAGCGACTTTGGTGAGCGTTGTTATGAGAGTGGAAAGGGGCGGACATAAGACTGCTAGGAGATCCTGAGCTGAGTGTCAGGAAGTTAACGCTATGTGTTCCAGGAGTTCAGAGATGTGGGGCAGGAGGGAGACTGGGAAGTATTTGGAGAGTGCAGGTCAAGGAACAGAGGTGTAACTGGACACTTGAATGCCCTGGGAGGTAGTTTTGCATGGGGCAGTGATGGTGGTTGTGCTGCTGGTGGTGCAGTGAAAGTCAGGCAGGCAGAGCAGCTGCCACTATTTTTGTGCCCACCCCAGAGTTGGCACTGGGTGTTGTTGCTCTGGTTGGCCCCACTTGGTTTTGTTACTGTCAAGGAAAAAGGGATACAGCAAGTCTTACATAGTAAAGGGCTTAGTCCATCTGTCTGTCTCGGAGCACGCTACTTGGTTAGTGAAACAACCAGTCAGAGTGTGGAGTACTGCCATGACAGCGGGGACGGAGGGGATGGAGCAGGGGGGCAAGGCCAGCCCGCTCTGTCCCTGCCATCATGGCTGCACTCCATTGCCTCCGAGAAGCAGGGCCTATGGGAGGGCTCAAGGCCAGTGGCGCTGCAGGTGGCGGCAGCACAGGGTGCTGGCAGAGGGATG
>NW_017729034.1:5232674-5234123 GCF_001723915.1 Gavialis gangeticus
CTGCCATGACAGCGGGGACGGAGGGGATGGAGCAGGGGGGCAAGGCCAGCCCGCTCTGTCCCTGCCATCATGGCTGCACTCCATTGCCTCCGAGAAGCAGGGCCTATGGGAGGGCTCAAGGCCAGTGGCGCTGCAGGTGGCGGCAGCACAGGGTGCTGGCAGAGGGATGGCAGTGCAAGCTTCCCCCCACCCCGTGCTCCTGGGAGGTGGCAGCGCTCTGTCCCCACCCATCTCCCCCCCAACCCCCCCATCATTCTTGATGAGCAATTGACTAGTATGCTTATATTCAGAAAGAAATCCCATCCCTTTGTGTTAGCCTAATGAAATCAGAGCTATTGACTTTAACTCGATTTGCTCATTCCATGTGACAGAAGAAGGTGGAAAAGGGTTGTTTCTTTTTCATAAAGTAATTGTATTCAAATTTTCCCATGTTTCTATTCCCCATTTAAAATAACATTTCAATGTTTTGAAATGATATTTTATTCATTTTCCCTGTCCTAGTTAAAAAGCTGCATTCCACCTAGTACCCCAACATGTCCAGAGGAATGACAGGTGTAAAGCTAATATTACAATGAACTGCATTACGTCCCGCTCTTTCATGCATAATGAAAACACTGTACTCTGCCTTGCAGTGGACTTTTGCGTACTATGGATAGGTCCAGGTTATAAAGCCTGGCTCTCAATTAGTTGCAGGGGCATATGAATTGAGGTCTGAGTTTGGCTCAAGAGTCCTCTGAAATCTGAGCTTCTTGGATACCTTCTGGTTGTTGTCCTTTTAATTCCTTCGTAAACAAAGGAAACATATCTGGAACAATTTGATTTCAATTTTGTATTTATTTCAATGGTGCTGCTAAGAAAATGGCAAAAGTGAAAGAACAGGGCAGGGCAGGGCTTGGAAGGACCCATCCATCTTAGAACTAGCATTGCAGCCCTTTAATTCTTATTTTGGCTCAGACTCTTCCCATTACGATTAGGCCTGTGCTAAGCAGCTAGTATTCATTTTGGATTCGGATTCGGCCAATCTGGGGGACAGTGATTCAATTCGGTGATTTGAATCACTGTCCCGAATTGATTTGGTTGAATCTGATTTGGAGATTCAGCTGCTGCCAAATCAGCCAAATCTTTGAATCACACAGGCCCCATCCCCTGCCCGCTCTCAATGGCTGCCCCGCCTGGCCCCAGCTTCTGGCTGTTTGAAAAAAATAAGCCCCCACTCACCAAATGCTGCCAGGCCGGGGGGGGGGGGTTGTCCCCACTCCCTTTCACTGCCCCATGCTGCATGGGGGTCTCTGCCATGATCCCCCAGAAGCCCCAAGGCTGCTGTAGGAGCCAGTGAGTTCAGGATTTTTTTTTTTAAATTGGGAGCTGGGGCTGGGTGGGGCAGCCATGGGGGGCAGGCTGGGAGAGCAATTGGGGGTCAGGGGGTGCTCACGGGGGGCTGGGGGAGCA
>NW_017729034.1:5234134-5235465 GCF_001723915.1 Gavialis gangeticus
TGCTCACGGGGGGCTGGGGGAGCAGGCAGAGAATACGGCCTGGCAGGGGTCCCCCCATGGATCCCCTGTCCCCTCCCCCACCCCCTACTTACCTGCATGGAGTCTGGGTCCAGCTCCCTGCTGCAGCAGGTGGGGACTTCCTGAATCACTGAAGCTCTCTGAATCTTTTCAGAAAAGCGCGTGGGATTGAGCCATGTGAGAAGGGTGGCTCCTGCCTCTATGCACACCCCAGGAGGGCATGGGAGGGGGCGTGTGTCCCCAGATCTGCATGTGGCGGTCACGTGGGCTGCTGCTGTGGGCTAGGGTGCTGGGCTCTTCCTGGCAGGAGGATGGCCTGGGCTGCACTGTGGGTCAGTGGTGGTGGTGCTGGGAGAGAGCTTGAGTGGGGTTATGGCAAATTTTGGAGTGGCTTCAGCCCCATACCATAGCCCTGCTCCCGTACGCCCCTGTGGTGAGGGAGGGAGTGAGGCTGGGGCTGGAGCTAGAGCAGGGGTAGGTGCTGCCCAGCTGAGGCGGAGCGCAGGACAGAGCCACAAGCGGATCATTCACGGGGTGGGAGGGGTGGCAGCTCCTGCCACTGCATGTAGCCTGGGAGGAAATGGGGGGTGTGGGCCCTTGCATCTGTGGGTGGGCTGGGGCTGAGTCTGTGCCGGCCTGTTCCTGGCAGGGGCTGAACTGGGCTGCATTTTGGGTAGGTGGTGGCAGCGCTGGAAGGGGGATACGGGAGAGGATGCAGCTACCTCAGAATTCACCATAGCCACCCCTAACCCCCGTCCCAGTACACCCTGTCCCAACACCCATGCCGAGAACAGCCTGGTGCTGCTCCGGCCCCAGCCCGCAGTGGCCCACGGCCCACCAAGCCCCATGTGCAGATCCAGGGGCATGCACTCGAAATGCCCTCCCGCAGTGTGTGCAGTGGTGGGAGCCGCCATCCCCCTACACCCCATGGATGAGCCACTTGCAGCTCTGTCCCATGCTCTGCCCTGGCTGGGCAGCTCCAGCTCCAGCTCCAGCCCCAGCCCCAGCCTCAGCCCCACTCTGTCTCTCACCACAGGGGCCTACAGGAGTGGGGCTATGGAGCAGTGGGGGCTGCAACCACTGCAGAATTCACTGTTTCATAGTTTCATAGCTGGTAGGGTCGGAAGGGACCTGAGCAGATCATCAAGTCCGACCCCCTGTCATGGCAGGAAAGAGTACTGGGGTCAAACAACCCCAGAAAGGTGTTCCTCTCGCCTCCTGTTAAAGACCCCCAGGGTAGGAGCCAGCACCACTTCGCTTGTAAGTTGGTTCCAGATCCTAGCCGCCCTGACAGTGAAGTCGCGCCTCCTGAT
>NW_017729034.1:5236121-5241802 GCF_001723915.1 Gavialis gangeticus
CATTACCCAGTACCTTCTTTTTGCCCCCTATGTATTTAAAAAAGGACTTCTTGTTGTCCTTGATCTGGGAAGCTAGTCCCAGTCCCATCTCTGCCCTGGCCTTCCTGACTGCCCCCCTGCAGCCCCGAGCAACTAAGGTATAGTCCTCCCTGGGGCTGGCCCCTCCCTTCCATTGGGTGTACGCCTCTCTTTTAGCTAGGCGACATTCCCATATGCTTTTGGGGGTTTTTGCACCCTCTTGCCCCCTTTGATCTATGTTGGGATTACTGTAGCCCCCCCACAACTCCCCTCCCAACACCAGTGCCGCCCACCCTGAGTGCAGCCTGGGTTAGCACCCACCCCAGGAAGAGCCTGGCATGGCCCTGGCTGTCCTGGGGTGTGCACAGCAGCAGGAGCCACCCCCTGTGCAGCTCAGTCCCATGCCTCACCCCAGCTAAGCAGCCCCCCATAACAAAGTTACCAGACATACCTGGCTGCTCTCCATGTTGCTGGGCTTTGCTTCTGGCCGCCTGTGTGCTGTGTTGCGGCTGTACGCATGCACGCAGAGCTCTGCATACCCTCTATGACCTTTTAAAGTATCCCCAGGGGTATGTGTACCACCGGTTGACAACCACTGAGCTAGGACAATGTAGGCTAGAAAATGTCCATGTCTGTTGTGTCTGGGAGCTTGGAGAGAAAGAGGCCTTAAAATTATGGCACTAGTTGGAGACCTGGGTTCAGGCCTTTATTCTGCCCCAAACCTCCTCTACAATATTGGGAAAGTTGCTTAGTGTCTCTCACTGTCTGTTTCCCATCTGAACATTGGGTTCTACTGTACCTAATGTTATGTAGAAAAATATTAAGGCTGAATATACTGCAGGGATGGAGGTGACCTAAAAGTATCTCTGATATTAACATGCTGCAGACAGTGTGTCTTGACTCAGCACTGCCCACACGTTCCTGTCTATTTTAAAGAGATGCTGCCATTATAGAAATTATATGTGTGTTACACTGGAAGAACATCTTGTATTGCTTCATAATGTTGATCCACCAATTTGGTATCCTGCTGTCCTCAGTGCTTGGTATTTTATATATCAGAGGAAGCTAGCCCCAAGAGTGCACCTGGCCAGTTTTACAGATGCTGCAGAAATGGAAACATATTTCAGACCCACTGGCAACTGTTCAGTTTTGCGTTTTGATTTCCTTTCCATCCCTTAGCAGGGCTGTGTACATTATCAATGGTCATATCACTATCTAAATGTAGTTATAGCCCTTGTCTCTAAACTTCTGAACCAGCGAGTCTCCCAGACTGATACCAATCTGTGATTATTCTTTCTTTTGCAGTTGACTTGGATAGTTCAACTAACTATATTGGTCTCCTTAGTGTTGGCTCCCTTACAGTGATACTTTTCCTGTATGTGACTCCTTCCCTCAGGAGATTTCAAAGACTTTTGTAACTATTAACACATTAACACTATTAATTATAAGCTCCCGCGCTTTAGCTGGTAGTCAGATTATCTTTCCCCTTCTCCAGGGGTGCTTGTACACTTGATGGGGTTTAATCCCCAAGGTTTTATTCTACACCCCCTAAATTGAAATGGTGGGGCATAGAATAAAACTCTGAGGACTAAATTATTTCAATTTTTCCATCACATTACAGCAAGGGCCTTTTTTTTGTCAGAGCTGGAGCCTGCCTGTGGCTGGGGCAAACTACCGGCAGGGCAAGAGGCCCCAGAGCTGCAGGGGACTCCGGTCTTCCCCTCCATGGCGGGCGGTGCCCAAGTGGTCCAGGTCCTGCCCCAACTCAGAGGCAGCATCTGGCTGGATCCAACTGCTCCCTGAGCCAGCCCAGAGAGCAGCGGCTGGCGGGGCCTGAGAAACAGTTGGATTGGGGCAGCACCTGTCCTGCTAGCAGCCCACCTGGCAGCCCTGGAGGAAAGGACAGGAGCCTCCCACAGCTCAGGGGTTGCTTGGCCTGCTGGCAGCTCAGCCCCTGGCTGTGGGCAGGCTCTGGCTTTGACAAAAAGAAAGGGTTGGGCCCCTCAGTGCTTCTGCTGTCAGCAGGCGACAGCTGAAGGGAGAAGCGGTGAAGGGCCCAATTATTTTTTAGTGCAGAACCTGCCTGCCTCTCCTGCGGCCGGGGGCAGGGCAAGTTGACAGGTGCATCGTTGACGATGTGAAGTCATTTAAACCCCCCAAAATCTTGCATGTATACACTGTGACACCATTAAGCCACACAAAGTGACATTTTTGTCATGTGTACATGTTAATGGCATCATGTGTACAAGTGCCTCAGATGAACAAAACTGCAGTGCAAGACAGAGCAAGTGATTCTTCCAGGGTCCCATGGCAGGTCAGTGCTGGAATGGGGAATACAACCCTTTCCACTATTCCTTCACAATCATCCTTTCTCATAATCCCTTTTTCCTCTATAACGCTCCTGCATTACTATTATTATTTTAACAGGAATATTTAAATTCATAATACATTGTAAATCTTCCTGTTTAAAAGGAAAAGACGACAGCTTGCCACTGCCTTCCTGAGACCCAGTGTTCTAGCAGCTTTTGGTCTTCACCCCACATCAAGAACCAGGGCAGAGGGCTCTGTTGCAGGCTTGGGTCAGAGCACCAGAGTTACAAGGTTCCTTTTTTCCCCATGTGCTTCTTAGACAGGGATGCCCATGAGATTACTGTTTACCTTGATTTAATGTCTCATCAGAAGCATGACATCCCCAGCAGCCTTGCTGTGGTGCTACTAAATGAAGCATGCCCTGTTTCCTCAGCTGGGACTTAAACCTTTGCCCTTTGAGGCCTGCGGGTGGGGGAGAGGGAAGGAGAGAGTGCGATAGATATTGACCTGCCTAGCATGTACACTAAATTAAATAACAGGCTTTATTTTTAACCTATTTAAAACAGTTACAGTTCTTTGCAGAATTGATGTTTGTGTTTGCAAAGGTTACTGAGGTGCCAGCAGCTACAGCATACGCTTCCCCATTCCACACCTCTCGTTTTTCCCTAGCCTAACATGCTATGGATGACCTTGATGCATAAGGACAACCACTGTCTTAAGGAAAGAGAGAGATCATTTTCTCAGCTGGTTAATTGAATCCAGGCCTCTCCTCCAAGTCCTGCTGGAAAAGCTTTATCTTTCTCTAGAGGTGGGGAAACAGCTGCCCGCTGGGGAAATGAGCTGATGAAACCCACCAGACTTCCTTTGCTAAAAGATGTCAAACTAGATTTCAGCTGGAGCCATCCTGAAAATGGAACTGGGACAGATCCTCAGTACAGCTCTGGGGATTTCAATGCCACTTTATAGTCATTGAAAGTAAAAAAAACCCTGTGTTTTTATGTGACAGACTCGTAGGTTAATCCAATACTTTTCCTGTCCAGCTCTTTTCCACACACCTGCTCTAATATTTACTCTCTAAGAAATACCACTCATCATAGAGCCATTTCTTTGAGGGCCTGTTGTGACAGCTCATCTTTTCCCCTCGGGTTCATGCTCTGTGCACATGGATGAGAGTATAAGGTGCAATACTCAGTTAAAACAGTTAAACTGCTTCACCAGGCAGATGTATTAGGTGCCATCTAGTCCATTCCTCAATGTCAGTGCACTTTGCTCCCTCTTCTCATTCTTTGCCCAGTCCAATGTGATGTTATATAGCTTCCACTAGCCCTTTGGGGGACTGTTACTTTGTGCTCTCATCTCCTTGCTGGTCTGGATTGAGATGTCTTTCTGTTGCTTTGCAATTCCCTATTATGGAATGTCTCCGAAAATAGTGTCAGCATCTTTGTTTCACATCAGACTCCCCTATAATCCTCTTTAGCTCAGTCCTTAAAGTTGCTTCCCCAATCAGAAATCTTTGGCCTTCCCACGACCCCAAACTTCCTATTCTCCTTTTTTAGTCTGTAAGGCTGCCTGCCTATACATGTGCTCAGGGATTGGGTGTTGGGCATTTTAATTAGAGCTATTCCTGGATAGCAGGTTTAATTAAAATGGCTCACCATCATGTGTATTAAGCCCCTGAACATTTCAAAATTGCTGAGGGACATTGTTCTAAAACTCACTCAATGAGTAAATAAAGTGTCTCCGCAGCCATTTTGAAATGTGTGGGGGTCTTAATACATGTGATGGTGAGTCGACGCTGGAGTATATTAATTAGAACATGGAGCAGACTCGATTAATTGAGTCTGCTCTGACATGTTCTAATTAGAAAGCGAACAAGCATGTCTATACGCACCCTGAGGCTGCATCTACTCTCTGCTTCTGGCAGAAAATAGCTGCCATGCCTGCCAAACTGCCAGAGTGTGGGCACATCCAGGTGCTTCTGGTGCCTCCACTCAGCAGCTGTGCTGCCAAAATGTGACATTCACTCTGGGAGGGTACCTGCTGATGAACGGGCCACAGCAGCTGGCTGAAGGCAGACAAGTGTCTATACAGGCCTTCAGCTGGCTGCCAGGTCTCAGCAGAAGACTTATTCTACATGGCTGAGGTGCTGATACTCTGCCAGCTGAGCAGAGAATTCTATAGAGGGACTTTGAATGTAAAGTCAATTTTTGCTGCTATGCTGTAAAAATATTGTGGTATAGACCAAATCAAAGGATATTTTTCCAAATCAGGGGGAAGGGATAGGAGTGGGAGCAGCATGGAATTTTCCCCAAAGTTTATTTTCATATGTGTGTATACTCTGAGGGCTTGTCTACACCACAGCACTGGTGGGTCCCAGTAAGAATGAGGCTGAGCATGAACCATCCACCCACACCCACAGGGATGCTCCACCCTTGGAAGTTCATCTGGAGGCTGCTCTGTGCTCAGCCCCAGTGGCTGGTCTCAGACACACAAGAGACATAGGCTAGGGACAGACATGCAAAAAGCATGAACCTGAATCGATTCAATCTTTGCATGTTAGTCTACCCTGGCTAGGCTGAATCAGTTTATAACTACACAGACATCCCCTCTGGACTGAAAAAATGCAGGCACATGCCTGCAGTGGCTCAGGCTAGAAGCCAGGGGGGCTCTAGAGCAGCCCTCCCTTCCCTTCCACAGTATTGAGCTGAGGGGGGCATGGTCATGACTCAGCAGGATACTCTGACTAGGAGGGGCTCTCCCCCACCTTTGATAACAGAGCATTTATCAGCTCTGTTATGAGCATTAAAACCCTAACAGAAAATAAGGTCTCTCTTGTTAGTTCAAGCTCTTTAAAAACTTTTTCCAAGGAAGCGAACATTCCAAGAAGGGACATTACCAGCTACCTGTTGATTAGCTCCAAAAAGCCCTAAGCAGACACTGTCCTGTCTGCTTTTGGCCTGTCTGCCTTACAGAGACACTTCTCAGCATTAGTTAGCATATCACATGGTGGCTAAGGTTCATGGTGTGGGAGAGAGGAGGAAGGGATCCTTGCTTGAGCAGTGAGCAGCGACGGGGAGGGGGGAGCAGAAGGAATCCAGGCAGATGCTGCTGTAACTACAAGTCTCTTCTGGAGCTGCAGCTAGGGAGCAGAGGGGAGAGGCTAGCCCAGCTCTCTGAAGCTGAGAGCCCCACCCAGCCCAGAGAGCATGCTGGGATGCTGGGGGACTCTGCTTTAATTTAAACCAGGAAGGGGTCTGGGACAGACAATGCATAAACTGGTTTGACCCAAATCAGTTAAGTCTGATACTACATTCAACCAGGTTTATCTCAGACCAGTTTCAGCAATTTTCATA
>NW_017729034.1:5246802-5247546 GCF_001723915.1 Gavialis gangeticus
GTCACTGAACTTCTGTTCTGTTACAGGTTTAAACCTGTTTTTGATCACTTAAGCTGGTTTATTGTGTAATGTCTGTCCCTAGGCATAGTGCTTGAGAGCAGGTGTAGAAGAGTGAGGCCAGAACAGTGTTCCTGATGAACATCCAGGTTTCGAACATACCTGTGTGCACTGATGGTACAGGGCATGGGTGTCATGTACTTGGCCCCCTCCTCATGGGGATTCACTACTGGCCTGGGGTAGACAAGCTTGAGACTTCCTCCAGCACAGAAAGCTCGGACAACCAGATAACTGATTACCTAAACATGGGTAGGCAGTAAGCCTGTGGGAAGTGGCTAGTATTCGCTTCTGATTCGGATTTGGCTGATGCAGGGGACAGTGATTCGATCTGGTGATTTGAATCACTGTCCCAAATTGATTCGGCTGAATCTGATATGGAGATTCAGCTGCTGCCGAATCAGCTGACTCTCCAAATCACACAGGCCCCATCCCCCACCTGCTCTCAATGGCTGCCCCATCTGCCCCAACTCCCAGCTCTTATTTGAAAAAAAACAAACCCCACTCACCGGCTGCTGCTGGGTGGCAGGGGGCAATCCCTGCTGCCCCCCACTGCCCTGCACTTCATGGGGGGCTCTTCCACAAGCCCCCAGAAGCCCTGAGATCCCTGCAGCAGCCAGGGAGTATGGGGGGGGAAGTTAAAGGGCCAAATGAAGAGCTTCCAGGGGATCAATGCTCCTGGCTGGGGCA
>NW_017729034.1:5252546-5262128 GCF_001723915.1 Gavialis gangeticus
GGGGAGCAGGCAGGGGATGGGGCCTGGCAGGAGTTCTCCCCCCATGGTCCCCCTCCCCCTCCTGCAGCCTCTCCTCCCCTGACCCCTACTTACCAGCATGGAGTCTGGGTCCAGCTCCCTGTGGCAGCCAGCGGGGGCTGCCTGAATCATCGAAGTCTTTTCTAAATCTATTCGGAGAGATTTGAATAAATTTGGACCTTTTAATTGGTCCCCTGATTCGATTTGGATTCAGAGATTCAGCCACTGATTCAGGCGGAATCTCCTCCAAATCGAATCAGCACCTGAAGCTTTGCACAGCCCTAGTAGGCAGTGCCTTCTATACAGCAGACAGCCCTGGTTACTGTTTGAAAATCATGCCCCAGTACTGTGTATCGAAAGATTCTGCATGAACATAGTTCAGAGTTGTAAGTGCATGAGGTAGATCCCCTGCTGGTATAAACTGATTTGAAAACCTACTGAGGTCAGCTGAGCTATGCTGGCATATACAGCTGAGAATCAAGCCTCAGGTATTAGCACTCTTGTTTGTGGCTGCAGGGTAAGTCTGGAGTCAGGTTGCATTACCCCTTGTTGGCCAGTCCAGTAGAAATTTGTTAATGCAGCTCAATTTATCCAGTTCTACAACATCTTGGTATCTCTGGGCCTTTGTACATGCCACAAAATTGGCCTTTAAAGTGGCTTACATGCCCTTTTGCACTGCTTTAATGGTGCAGCTGTTTATGCTGTCGGTGGTGTATTGCTTGTTAAATGACTTTGGGATGCAGCAAAATAAAATGTGTCTGAGGTGTTTTCGTTTGCTACCTTAGAGCCAAAGAGGGAAGCATCCCGTGCAGCTCAGGGGCTGTGCAGGTAGCCCATGCAGGCAGGCACCACTGAAGAAAAAAAGAAAAAGCGGTGATCTTTTTTTTTTCTCCCCAGAGCTTGCCTGCCTGCCTGAGGTGTGTGGGGTCCTGGTACTTCTCTCCATGGCTGTGGTGCCTGCCAGGACAGCCCAGGGACTGCATTGCCCCCCACCCCAACAACTCAGGGACCGCTCGGCCCACCGGCAGCTCACCCTCCCCTGCCGCCACCAGAGAGGCAGGTAAGGATGGGGCCCAACACCTGTGTACATGTCACAGGGGTTTACTTCAGTTTAAATTGAAGCAGGGTTTTTAAAAACTCACCACTTCAATTTAGGGAGAATTAAACCAAAGTAAACCCCCGTGGCATGTACAAGCAGCCTCTTGTCCAGTGGGTTTTGGTGGATGGGTTTCTCCGCATCATTTGTGCAGAGAAGAATAAATTGGCTTCTCATTCACAAAGGGGAAGGGATGTTATGAGAGCGAATGGACTTCCTGTTCCAGTGCTGAAAGCACAAAGACGAAGTTGCCCGGCTCCTCAGAGACCCTCTGATTGATGTGGCTGTGACAGAGTGACAGGTGTGCTGATGAGGTGGGAGCACTACCCTCCCACAGACCTTGCCAAATTAAATAAATAAATAAATCCTACATCTGTGACAAAAGCTAACCCAGCTCATTCATTCCATGTATTAAACATCCAGGACTTCCATCGTCATTCAATGTGAGTTATGAAGCCCTGTCTTTCTCTAGGAAGATGAGCAGGATGCCCTCTGGCAGGTCAGGTTCAGCACGCTTTGTGTTTTGGTTTAATGCAGTGCAGGCCTGGCCTCTCTCTGCTGGACTGTTGCTGCATTATCTGTAATTCAGCGTGAACTACTTGCCCGGGAAGGAGGAGAGGATGTGCCTGCACATGCTTTCAGAAAGCACAAGGCAGAAGGGATTGGGGCTTTCCTATGGAAATGTTAATTTCTCTTGTCAGGCTCACCTAAAGCATATCTGACTTTAACCAGGGATCACGGCATTTTAGCAGCAGTCTATGAAAGCCGGAGGAAAGCTGTGCCATTTATCCAGTCTAAAAGGAGTTTAAACTCTCTTGGTTTTAATATCTTGTGGCACACATTACCTTTTACTAGTACTGACCCTTGAATCTCGGGTTGTGTTGAGGTCACCCAGGAAGTCTGTGGAAGCAGTTTTCTAACTCTTACTTCCACACTTAGTTGCTGAACCATGCTGTGTCCTTTCACAATCTTCTCTACATCCTTCATACTTATTTGTTCCTTTCTCTTCCCATCACCGAGTTTCTCCTTTATTAGCCCAGTCCAACTTCCCACCTTGCCTCAGGATTCAGCTGCCATTCACAGTTATCCATTGCCCTCTCAAGCCATGCCTTGCTTTTCTCCCACCTCCTCACCCATCTCCAGCTGGACGTTGTCTTGCCTAGCTCTCCTTCCCTTTCCTCTCTCTGCTTCTGCCACTTCTGCAAGCTTGTGCCCCATGTGTTCTCTCCAGCTGTCTCCCAGCTTCAGTGTTAACTCACACAGGACCTCAACGCAGTTCCATCACATTCATCTTTTCCTCAGCTGAAAAACTTCTCACCCTCTTCACCTTTCCTCCTGTGCTGTCAGAATTCAGGCTGTTTGAATATGGAGCTTTTGTTGTTTTCGTGATCAAGCTGAAATTCAGAAAAAAAAGTTTGGATTAACATGAAATATATATTTTTTGTTTTTCTCATACAACCAAAAAGAAAACTTTGTTTTGGGTCTGGCAAAGCATTTTGCATGATTTGGGATGTAATGTTCTCATTAGGACTTGCCATGTTAACAAAGGAAATGAAGGCCTAGAGCTTCACACATATGGTAGCCTTGCTCAGAGCATGTGGGACATCCAGATCCAAGCATCTCCTCTGCCTGATCCACAGCAGGAACTGTGGTTGAATCTCCCATCTCTCCGCTGGTGACTTCATTTTATTCACTCTTCTTTTGGCTCAGTGGATATTTAAGCAGTCCCTGCAAAGAGGAATTGTGTGAACTGGAGGGAGAGTGAGAACATCATAGCCCAGAGTAATCTAGGATGTAGGGAAGATTCCTGGGAAGGAGGAGATGCGGACTCAACTCCCCTCAGGAAGAGGAAGGATTTGAACATTGTTCCTTGACATCCTGGGTGAGTGCCCTAATAAATGGTAAAAAGCAGAGTGGCAGTAACTCTTCTTCGGTCAGTCTTGGAAATCCAACCTTTGACCTCCTTGGGTTTTTTTTACAAATGCCTAGTGGAAATGTTGCAACAAACTTGCTGCTTCAACCCTGGGTTTTTTTGTCATTTTGGTTTTGGTTGAACTTACACGGCAAATTTGATTTCCACCTGGCTCCTTTTTTTCCTGTCACATTTGTCTGCCTCAGCTTCTTCTCGCAGTGGCAAGTTTCTCTGTGTCAGTCATCAATTCAGGGGCAGTACTTTGGTACCTGTGTGCCTCATGGACTCTGGCATTCCCTATCAATTCACTTCTTTTTAAGGAAAAATTCCCACAGACTTCAGCAGGCTATGGTCCAGCCCCTTTTCTTCTAACAGCCCAAAGGATGTGGTATTGTGGTCATAGCCAAGATTGATACAGATTCTTCACTTTCTCTCCTCTGAGCCCTTCTCTTCTTGCAAACACAGAATGATAGATTCTAGAGGTGGAGCAGATCCATTGCTGGTTGTTCATCTAGTCTCTCCCTTACTGTCTGTTTCACAATTTTTTGTCCAGCTAAGCTTGACATTCTGCGAGTAATAAGGCTTCCACTGCTTCCCTTGGGAAAGCGTTCCACAAGCTAATTGATCTCATTCTCACGCACTTGATCTTGAATTTTCATTTCAGTTTTATTAGTTTCATCCCAAGCCTTGCAGTTATAAACCTCTTCCCCTTTTATGTGCTAAAGAATTGCTTCCATCATTTGTGTTTACATCTTTGGGTTTACATCTTATAGCCTTGTGATAGCTAGCCTTTGTCATCTCCTACCTAAACTATAGAGTTTGTGTTCTTTCAGTCTTCCTTCAAGCCATTCTTGCTGCCCTTCTCCAAGTTTCCTGTCTATTTTGTTAATGTTTTCCTGGTTGGAAGGTGGGTAGAACCAAATGCCATATTCCAGAGGGGGTCCCACCAGAAACACACACAGAGAGACAATTGTCTTCCCTTCCAAAGTGCAATGCCTCAGCCCCTGTCTTCCCTAACATGGAATTTCATACTTTATACATACATTTTCCCATGTGTGTATTTTCTTGTGACTGATACTCATGTATGGTTTCAGATGTATCTATCATGATGTGAGGGCTGTGTACTGCATCCTAGGATTCACAGGCTCTTAACAGATTCACAGGCTCTTAATATTCGTTTCCTAAAATTTTTTTGGAACATTTGTTTAATTTACTTGGTTTTTCCTTTAACTTTTGGATGAAGGGAGAAGGAGTGAAGAGAAAGAAGGAGAGAACAACCATTAAACCCAGGGCTGTTGGCTAATGCTAGCCTGCCCTTTGATTATAAGAATGTCATGGATTCCCCAGGGGAGCACTTGCTGGGGACCCCCAGCCTCACACAGTCTCTTAGAGTATCCCTCAAATTTAGCCCTGGTGTATCTTCTGGAGTAGGTGAGCCCTGGTATGTGGGACAATGAGAGCTGGCCTTTTGGTCCCTCACCTCCTTGGTTGTCTGTGGTCCCCTTAGCTCCTGAATAGATGCTTTACTCCTTCAAAGGGGCTGTAAAACTGTTCTATTTTGTTACCTGGGAATACCGCTGGCACACAGAGCTATCTCTAGGTGGCATAAAGCCATTTTACAACTTCCCTTCATAAGCTGCTGTTGCATATGAAAGGGGTATTCTGTTGGTCAGTAGTGCGCAGCTGGGGCTCTGTCTTCCATCTATGCTCAAGCGTCAATGGCCCCTTGGGGCAATAGGAAACTAAGTGCGAAGTAAGGCAGTCCATCAGGGCATGCCTGATCTGAGACACCTGCTGGGGAGAAAGCCCCTGCCCACTCACTCCCATTTTGCAGGAACCCAGGCCTACTAATTAAGCAGCATAGATTATGTGGATGGGTCCCATGGCCTTGGGCTTCCTGAACTGTGCCTGGGTCCTATAATGACGAGGGATCTGGGTTTTCTGTTTGCCATGTAAAAATGCAGTAAAATGTGGATGTTCTTATTTTAAGGAGAAAAATATAGGAAACAGCAGGTCTCCCCTTGCAGGTTGGAACTCTGCCAGCCTGCAAGGGGCTGGGGGAGGGGAGCGCACACCCAAGCATGTGGTTTCCACGCAGCATGTGTGCAGCTCCTACAGCTCCCCTCAGGTAAGTCTGGGGGTGAGAATTGAAGCCCCCATATTGATGGAGTTGGGCAGAGCTGGGGCTGCTGCTCAGTCTGGTGGTGTGTGGGGCTGGGGGGCTGGAACACACAGCTGCAAGGCCCAGGCAGGGAGCGGGATGGAGCTGCAGATGACTTCTTTGGGTGTTGGGGCAGGGGACTAGCTCCCCGCTGCTGCACACACTCTGATGAGGGACCCATGGAGGGGCACGTGTCCCCCAGATTTGTGCACGGGGGGTGGATGCAGGCTGATGGTTGTAGGCTTGGGACTCCTTGCCCTGCTGCCCTCCCCCTGGGGCCTCTGCAGTCTACCAGGCGAGACCTGGCATGGCAGAGCAGGGTGGGGAAGCTCAGTTGTGGCCCCTGCTGCTTCTGGGTGAGGAGGGGGCAGGTCACCATGGCGGTACAGGGCTCCAAGTGGCAGCACAGAGCCTCCCCGCCCTGTTCTGCCTAGTCATGCTGGGTCATGCCCACTGGGCTGGGGAGGGGAAGGCAACAGGGTGGTGACCCTGAGACCACGGCAGGCAGCCTGCATCCACACACCCCTCCATGGGCTCCACTCCAGCCATGCTGCCTGAAGGGGAGCTGGGCTCCACACACTGCTCTGGCTGGAGCAGCTGCCACCTCCTATGGGCAGCAGCTGGGGCTCAGGTGCTGATGGGCAGGGGGCTGAGGACCCGGGTCCCTGGCTTTGTAGCCCTGGCAGCTGGAGGCCTCCTTTGGCAGGTTGGGGGGCAGAGGGGTGCTATGAGCTGTGGGTGGGAAGTGAGGGGCACCAGCAGGGCTGGGGGGATGTGGCTTGGGAGTTAGGGGCACCAGCTTATTAGGGCCTCTCAGCACCACAAAGCAATGCAGGGGCACAGCTGCACCTGGACCTGTGCCCTGGTGAGTAAAGGGGGCAAAGGGGTCTCTGATTTTCTATGATAAAAACCCCCAAATCAAATGCCAAAATGTATAGGAATTTAGATATATATAGTGGCATTTCATTGTAATAATGGAAAAATGCAGGTTTTGTTTTTTTAAATCAGAGAATTTGTGATTTTTATCAGAGAATTTGCGATTTGTAAACAGAGAAAACCAGGGTCCCTGCCCACGCTGCATCTTAGGGGAAGGGCAAAGACAGCTTAATTTCTTCCTACCCTATAGGGTGCACTAAGTCACCATGGTAGAAAGGGCCCTTTGTTTTTTGTAGCAAAACTTTGCTAATAATTATTGTGCTGGAAATGATTGGATTAGCTGGAATCTGTTGGCAAAATCCTGTACCCATTCATGTTGTGGAAAAGCTCCCATTGTTTCCAGCAGGGCATAGGTGTCAACTTTGATTTCTAAATGATGCTGTCAAATGTGCACTCCCAGATTAGATTTCCCCTGCTTTAAAATCTGTTAAAGATTCCAGGCCAGGTGTGAACTAGTCTTGGGTGACTTTTATCATCACCATTATTGCAGTCAGCAGTCTTAAAGAGGCACCTTTATGTTGCGCTATAAACACCAGTGTGCTACTGCATTCCAAGTGTTGGAAAATGCTATCATTCACTGTAATAAATTCTGGATTGCACTATAAAGGTAAAGGCTTCCTTTGCAAGGCTGCCAGCTGTGCACATAGCTTCAAGCAACTTACTAAGAGCAATTTTTGACTATGCATCATTTCCTTTCACAGCTGATAGAGCCCCATTGGATTTGCTGGCAGTCCTCAGGTGTTAACAGTACTAACAGCAGGTTTGGATCATGCTTGCTCTTTTCTGGAGTCATCTTATGTGGGGATTAGGAGAAAAATAGCTCAAAATATATCGTGCTGCTTCATGTGGCATAAGTGCTGCTGACTGGTTTGAGAGTTTGCTTTTCCATGGGAACCCAGTGAAAGGTTTTGTGAGTTCGGACTCACTTATCTTACTGGCATCAACTGGGTGTAGCTTTCTGGATTTTCTTAATTGTCAACAATGGGTTGCAACCAGAGATGAAAATAAAGCAATGGGAGTGTAATAACCAAAGGCGTTTTGCCTGTTCTTGATCTGGCACTAATCAGCCTTATGATTTTGTAAAGGGAGAAGCTGGCTCAAGAGCAGAGGACAGATGGGGAAACTATCCTAGAGAAAAAAAACCCTTCCTCCTCAAATCATAATCTGAGTCACTACTTCTCACAGGTACCTGGGAAACTTTTTTTATACCAGGCCTTCTAGAATAGCCTGCTGAATTTTCTTGTATGCTATGGGATAATTCTCAGGTGATATCCCTCAGTGAGGGGAAGGAGGGGAGAAGGGTTGGCAGGACAGTGACAGTAGCTTCTTACAAACATAGGCTGATGTCAGCTTTAAAGAAGTGTATTTCTGGAGCACATTCATGCTGTGAGTGGAGATGTCTGAGGCAATTAAAGTGGGACTGGAAAAAAGCTTTGCAGGCATCTCAGAGGAGAGATGCATTTTCCCATTTATTTTAATTCCTCACCACAGAGAAAGAACAGTTTCTGGAAACCACAATAATTGTGTGTATATTTTTTCCCATGTTGGATGGGGAGGTGGATACTGCAGTATACATTTTTAATAGTGGTACTGGAGAATGAATTGTAAGGAGGAATGAGCTGGGGGAAATGGACACCTGTATATTCTTCATCCCACAAAAAAGTCTGTGCCTGCCCAAGGACTGGGCCGGTTTAGGAAAACATGTTAATTACTTCTGTATGACACACGATGGGATTATGCTGTTTGGTGCTGTAGAGCAAAATAACTCTGACATGGTGTTAGTGCCGAGATGCTGAGAATTAAATCTTGCCCTTCACAGTACAGGCTTACAGGAATACCACATTTAGGATAATGGGCCTGAAGCATGCAAGAGAAGCTCAAAAGTTCCACGGTGTATTCTGCATGACAGTGGGCACGTTTGCACAAGACGCTACATCACCGCAGCGATGATCTATGGCAACGTAGCCCATCACTACAGTGATGTAGTGTTGGAAGGCACTAACTGTGACAACGCTGCTACTGTGCAGTAGGGTCAAAAACAACCTATGCAAAGCTGGGACTGTGCAGTATTGCGCAGGAGGTTCTGCACAGTCATTTAGTACTTGCTAAAGTACTAGCACTAAATGACTGCATAGTAACAGCTTCCCAGTTAGGGGCACATGTAGACACTCCTAGTGAAAGACAAAGAAAAAACATCCCCTGGCAAACCCTAACGCTGGTTCTGAATAGAAGGGGATCATAATTCTCTGTAAGGGGAGATCCCAGGATGAAGACACTGTTGTCTAGGAAACCATCTGAGAAGAATTGCCGATAGTATTCAAAAGAAATTTTAAGAGGCAATCCATATTTTCCTCTCTCACTTGTTTGCTGATACCTTCCTCCCAGAACCCTGTCAACATATGAGTTCAATTCATCTGCTATTAAAGTCCATGGGAATCTTTGTATTGACTGTAGTGACAGTTGGTCTTAAGTTAGCTCCATCTCTAATACAGCCATGCGTAATGGTTAGTCCTTTGACTGTCTAATTTAACAGTTTATCTCCCTGTGCCTTCCCAGAGAAGGAGTTCTTAACCCCACCTGAGGTTACAGTTTTGGAGAGGTATGTGTATAAGATAAGAACTTAAGAAATGCCTTGCTGGGGCAGGCCCAAGACCCACCTAAGGGCCCTGTTACACAGTAAGTTTAGGCGGCTTCTGGAGCTCTTAACCAATGGATTGGCTACATGTGGTTTTTTTATTATTTTTTAATTTTCTTTTTCTTTTTGGGCTGGAAGGGACCTCGGAAGATCATTGAGTCCAGCCCCCTGCCCAAAGGGCAGGAAGTCAGCTGGGGTCATAGGATCCCAGCAAGATAAGCATCCAATTTGCTCTTGAAGGTGTTCAATGTAGGTGCTTGAACCACCTCCAATGGCAGGTTGTTCCAGACCTTGGGGGCTCGGGCAGTAAAGAAATTCTTCCTTATGTCCAGCCTGAAACGATCTTGTAGTAGTTTATGACCGTTCGACCTCGTCATCCCTTGGGGTGCTCTGGTGAACAAACGTTCCCCCAGATACTGGTGGTCACCCCTGATGAACTTATAGGTGGCCATCAGATCACCCCTGAGCCTGCGCTTTTCCAAGCTAAAGAGCCCCATGGCTCTCAGCCTGTCATTGTAAGGTCTGTTTTCCTGACCTCTGATCATGCGCGTAGCTCTTCACTGGACTGTCTCAAGCTTCTCCACATCCTTTTTGAATTGTGGAGCCCAAAACTAGACGCAATACTCCAGCTGCGGCCTCACCAAGGCTGAGTACAAGGGGAGAATGACGTCCCGGGATTTGCTTGAGAAGCATCTCTGGATGCAAGCCAGCATTTTGGTCGCTTTACTAGCCGCAGCATCACATTGCAGGCTCATGTTCATCTTGTGGTCAATGATGACCCCCAAGTCTCTTTCTTCTGTAGTGCTAGCCACTGTAGCACTGCC
>NW_017729034.1:5267128-5271913 GCF_001723915.1 Gavialis gangeticus
TGATGGGCCTATAGTTAGCCGGATCCACTTTCCTCCCTTTCTTGAGATTGGCACCACATTGGCCTTCTTCCAGTCTTCGAGCACTACACCAGAGCACCAGGAGTTTTCAAAGATCCATGCCAGAGGCTGGGCTATGATGCTTGCCAGCTCCTTGAGTACTCTGGGGTGTAGACTGTCAGGGCCAGCTGACTTAAAGCTATCCAGCTTCTACTTGGAAGTTAACAGCATTTAAGTGGCTTAGCACTTGTTATTTGGCTTAAAGTTAAGCAACTCCAGGGCAGATTATCTCCAATATGCTTAATTTTGTTCTTGTTCCATTACCGTGTGGCTACTTCTCACAGCTATTCCACTCAGGTTGAAGTCCTTCAGTACCCCAGAATATAATGGCCCTTCCTGACTCAGGCTGCATGGGGACCCAGGGGCACAGCAGGGCTGGGCACGGTGCCTTGTCCCTGGGAACAATGGGCAGACTGAGCACCACATTCCCAGAGTGACTAGCGGCTGTGGTGCCTCCCGCCATCGACTAGACTGACTCTGCTCCTGCTGGTGGTGGTGTGGGAGGGTGAGGGTGCACTGCCTGAGCTCCAGAGAAAAAAGTTTTGGGCTCCTTGGAGCTCATATAGTGCCTGGCCAGCTGGCAGCCTGGCTGGTGGAGTGTGGGACAGTGCACACAGCTTGAGTTACCAAGCGAAAAGGATCAGGCCCCTCAGAGCAAGTGAGGTTGCAGCAAGACCAGAGAGATCTGGGGAGACAAACTGACCCAGAGGCTCTGCACTGAGGGTGGGGCCGCCGGCCTTAAGCTCTGATAGCCCTGCTCTTGGTGCAGAGCTGTTGTGGTTTGACAAGACCAGAGAGCCCTGGGAAAGCAGCTTGGTATTGTAGATCTGTGGCAGCTCTGCACTGAGAGCAGGTTGCCAGGGCTTAAGCCTGAGAGCTGGACTCTTAATGCAGAGCCGCTGGGCATGTCTACACATCACCCTTCGGTGATGCAGCAACATGGTACGTTGCCGTATGGTGCGCTATGGTGATGTAGCAATCACCCAGGTCTACATGTAATCGCTAGCTACATCACCATAACAGTGTGCTCCCTGCTTATAGTGCTTATAGGGAAATGTAAGTGTGTGCTGCCCATATGGCATAGTACGGGTGGTTACTTCCAAAAGGAAGTACTAAAACATGGCGCAGTATCAACCTCTCCGTGCTGTGATGTGTAGACATGCCCACTGTGTCAATTTTACTGAGGCCAGGGAAGCTCTCTGGTCTTGCTGCAGGTGACACAGTGGTGGGCCAGCTCCCTACCTGGTGGAAGCAGCGAGTGGGTCCTACTCCTAGTCCTGCCTCTGCTCACCAGGCCTCTAGTGGCAAGTCACAGTTGTGCAGATGAAGGACAGTCAGAGCAGGTTTTTCACCCAACACTAAGCCAGTTAACGTTTGTTTGGCTTTGTGTTGTTCAGTTTAATGGAGCACTCACATGTGCACTTTTTGGTGGGCGTCTGTGGACTTCTTTCAGATCGATTTACTTCCTTGTCTCCATTCCCAGCTCTGTGCCATGTGCAGTTTGTCATGTGACATCAGCATTCATCATGGGATGGTGAGTTTCTCCCTCCTGCTTTGATGTTGTTTAACTGCAGGATGTCTCATGGCTTTTTACTGGTCTGCATACAATGAACTGATGATCTTAGTCTCGTTACCAAGGGACCAGTAGCCTTGTCATAACCCACCTTGATAGGACCCACATTGTGAATTTAACCAGGGAAACCTAGAACTGCAGAGAGCTGAGATCCCTGCTTGGCCTTAGGTGGGGGTGGGGAAAGAACTTGTCCTCGTCAGATCCTGTCAGGCATACCCTGTCAAGGCAAAAGCATCTTGGTTAGACAGCGTGGGGAAGCTTATCAAGATATTAGCCATGCTATAGTGGTTTGATAGAGGATGGGCAGATGAGGGGGGAGGCAGGATTTTGAAAGTCAGTATTTGTCACTGCCTTTTTTGCCTTTGAAAATGACAGCCTTAGTCTTCAGGGACATCAACCTGACATCCATCAGCAGCCTAGAAGATGACAATGAGGTGTGCGTGTATATATATACCAGATGACTTGCTGCGTATGGCCATTGTGTGAATAAGCTGTGGCTGCACAGTCCCTGGTTTTCACACTGCTGCGATTGCTCCGTAAGAAACCTTTGATAACATTGGCAGAGTGGGAATTGTAGCATTGCGTTGTTCTGCCGGGGGGCTGGATCCATCTGACTGAGCATCCCATTGACACAAAAATGGGAAACTGACAAACCTCCTGTAGGAAGAAAAACACTGTGCTCACCCCACCCCCTGGGTTTGGTTTTGTTTTCCCCAGAGTGGATAGGACCTGGCAGATGCTGCCTACTTGCACAGCAGGAAAGCAAAACCGCCTGCTCTTGAAATGGAAGAGGCAGCCCACTTGGCTTCCAGTCGACCCCTCAGAAGTAGATGTGGGGAAGCAGCTGCAATCGATAGGCAGAGGAGACACTGAAAATCCATTGGTGTCATGAATAATACAGGCCTTGTGGCTGAGCCTCAACCAGTTCGTCTCACCCAGTTTGAAGAGATATGAAAGGAGGCTTCCCCCACGATTAATTTAGAACAGCCTCTGCCAGTGCTTCCTAAACCACTGCTGATATCTTTCCAACAGTCTCCTTATCGGTGGACGACAAAATGCTAATAAAAGGCACATTAAAGCAGTCTGTCATCAGCCAGGGCTATTTTGCCATTGTAACTCAAAGCCGCTGATTTACTTGCACTCATTTACGAAGGAACTGTACCTACTGAAGGCATGTTTCCATAAGAGGTGGCAGAATAAATAATTAGCTGTATGTCTATGGTGTCTCATGTCAGGCAAATGTGGAAATCAAGGCATTGAAAGTTGCACATCAAGTTGGCAGCAGAGCTAGGAATAGAATGACGGATCCTGATTCCCTTCCCCTTTGCTCTAGCCACTGCCTCTAGAAAGGCCTAAGAAAGGATATCATGTGCATTACATAGTTGAGAAAATAGCCGTGGTACAGTAACGTGTGTATAAAGCAATACATCACACTGATTTTTCATACTGTTTAATGGGCCAGAGTCTCAGGTGGTATAAACTCAGCATAGCTTCACTGATTTCAGTGGAGTGAAGGGGATTTGTGTTGCTGATGCCTGGCCCATTGCATTTTTCTGCTAGATTATGTTGGCAGGTGGGTCCAGTAAGTTTCATCCAGACTGTAAACAGGATGGAGGGATGTAATGATGTAGGATGTAAAAAGTCCAGATAGAGAACCCTAAAGGGAAAAAAGTGTCAGGGCTAAGCTCAGGCTGAGATCTATGTTGCATCAATATTAATGTTGTAGTGTGTTGCTGGGTGTAAGTTACAAAGTTACCAACAGAGCCAAACTGTGTGGCAGGGTCATTAACTCAGGGTTTGGGTCTGTAGGTCCCAGAACTGGAAAAAGCAGAATATACTGTGGGGCAGTATTGAAACACATCCACAGAACAGCATGAGGACCCAAGAATGTAGCCCCGAGGAGCACTGACAGATCTGCTTGGAGGTCTGGGAGTGGGGCAGTAGAGATTTATAGGACAGGAGCAGTGTCTGGGATGTGCAGAATGGGGTTAGACTAATAACAATTACCAACAGAAAATATGTATTTTTTCATTTACTCTATGTCTAACTCTGTGTGGGATTATTTTCTACATCTTCTAGGTCTTTGACCTCTCTCTTTTTGTATGTCCCACGGCACAGGGTTTTCATAACTATCTGAGGATACACAAGGGGCTCAAGCCATTTGCACCTCTGAATAATAGTTGTTGCATCTGTGAGTCCTGTCTTTTTGTGATCAACCTCTTATGCTGAATGAATTCCACCTCTGCTTGAATTGCACAGGGAATGCATAGAGAAGGCACCTGACTAGGGAAGTGGACAGTTTGAAACCTTCTGTGCCACCTTTTTATGATGAGCCTGAAATAAGTAATGCTTCTGTTCTGCCTCCTTTTTGCAGCTACAAAATAGTATTTCCCTCTTAACCTAATGGTATCGACAATCCATCCTACATATTTTTTGGATAAAACTGGAAAACAGCTCATTTAAGGGTCTTGACAATGCATGAGGAAAGAGAAGTGACATGTATCTCATACACCTTACCCCACCCTTTTAATGTCTTGGTCAATCAAGAATTATTCATCGTTAGTATCATAAAATGGAGGGGTGTCTTGGCATCAGCAGCTCAGTGATGGATTACAGGGTCATAGAATCATAGAAGTCGGGTTGGAAGGGACCTTGTAGATCTTCAAGTCCGACCCCCTACCTGGGCAGGAGAAAAAACTGGGCTCAAATGATCCCAGCTAGGTAGGCATCAAGCCTCCTCTTAAATACCCCCAGGGTAGGAGCCAGCACCACTTCCCTTGGAAGTTGGTTCCAGTTCCTAACCGCCCTAACTGTGAAGTAGTTCTTACGGATGTCTAATCTAAACCTCCTCTCCAACAACTTGTGGCTGTTATTCCTTGTTATGCCAGGGGGCGCTAGGGGAAACAAGGTCTCTCCCAAACCCTTCTGGTCTCCCCTAGTCAGTTTATAGACGGTCACCAGGTCCCCCCTCAGCCTTCGCTTGTGAAGGCTGAACAGATTCAGGTCCTGCAGTCTCTCCTCATAGGGCCTGCCCTGTTGTCCCCCAATCATGTGGGTGGCCTCCTCTGGACCCTCTCCATGTTGTCCACATCCCTCCTGAAGTGCGGCGCACAGAACTGGACGCAGTACTCCAGCTGTGGCCTGACCAGTGTCGC
>NW_017729034.1:5272325-5272836 GCF_001723915.1 Gavialis gangeticus
GCCTGTGGCCAGGACCAGGTCCAACAGGGCATTTCCTCTGGTGGGACTGTGCACCTCCTGAATTGAGTGGAGGTCCTGTATCTCGGCCAGGAACCTCCTGGAACGGTCCGACCTGGCTGACTGTTCCTCCCAGCAGATGTCCGGGTAATTTAAATCACCCATGATAACTACATCCCTTGCCTTAAGTGCCTCTGCAAGCTGGCCCAAAAATTCCCAGTCCAGCTCCTCCCCTTCATTGTGGGGTCTGTAGTAGACCCCCACTGTTAGATCCCTCTCCCCACGGCCCCCTTGTATCTTGGCCCAGAGCACTTCCGCTTGCCCCTCTGACCCCATTTTGCTGGCAGAGGATGTTTCATGTGGAGTTTGCCAGGATGAATCCAGACCACATCTGCAGTGACCACAGGGTTTTGTCATCTGATGGACACATACCAGCTTCCACAAAATGAGTTTTATCTCAGTCCAGTTCCTAGAGGATAAATGGTCATGTTAGAACCCCTCCCCCCCCCCCCCC
>NW_017729034.1:5272846-5277451 GCF_001723915.1 Gavialis gangeticus
CTCCCCCCCCCCCACACACACACTGTAGTTGAAACTTTCTCCCTCCCTCTCTGAGTCCCAGCCCAAAGCGTCAGAACTGAATATGAGCCCTGGAGGCTGTACTCTCCACTCATCTCTATGAATGGTTGCCATTAATCAGGATAGCATGGGTAGTGTGGTGGCAGCTTGCCCCAGCACTGACTCTACCAAACCTACTTTATGGACAGAGGTCTCCAGTGGCGTCAACCCAGTACCTTTCACTAAATTACTCACAAATATAAGCAAATCACCAGAAGGAAGGCAAAGGAAGGGGAAAATAGAACTTGGTATCTGATAGGAAAGGCACTTAATATGCACCTCAGGCAGAATTTTAAGGGGTTCTTCTCACAGCATGGTGCTGAAGTCTACATATTATATAGCTGCACTCTTACCTTGTCTGAGAGAGGACAGATACTTGCTTCCCAGCCCTTCAGCTCTCAGGGCAAACTGGGGAATTTTATAACTACTTGGTTTCATACCAGCTTGTCAAATCTAAAACTTTTTCCTGGAATGTATCAATTATGGTGTGATTTCTGTCAGGAAGATTTTTCTGGTCCAGGATGGAATTTCTAGTTGCTATGAACTTGTCTTCCACTAACATGACAACAGCAAGGTTCCTGCTGACAAGGGACTCAGGAAGAATATGGCAGTAGGGAAAAACATGCAGGAAACTAGACTAGGAGATGAGAAGAGACCTATGAACCACAAGAGAGGAAACTGGATTTCTTCTGGGCCTTTTGGGTACACAGGTTTTTATGGGCATTTGTACACATACCTTTTTGTCCTGCGATGAGAAGCTGGAGATCTGCTGCTTTGGAGCAGACTCTATTAATTGTGTTCTGCATGTGAGCTGATGCAAACCGCACTAAGCTACATGGTTTCATAGTTTCATAGTTGTTAGGGGCTGGAAGGGACCTTACAGATTATTGGGTGCAGCCCCCCTACACTTGGGCAGGAAAGACTGCTGGGATCAGATGACCCCAGCAAGATGGGCATCAATGCTTTTTGAAGATCACCAGGGTGGGTGACTGTACCACCTCTTGGGGAGCCTGTTCCAAACCTCGGCACTTGACTTGTAAAGAAGTTTTTCCTTATGTCTAGCCTGAAATGATCCTCAGTCAGCTTGTGCCCATTATTTCTTGCCCTCCCCTGGGGGGGCTTTGGTGGACAGATGCTCCCCTAGGCCCTGATGTACACCCTTGATATACTTACAGGCTGCCATCAAGTCCCCTCTGAGTCTTCTTTTCTCCAGGCTGAACAGTCCCAAGTCTTTCAGCCTCTCCTCGTATGACCTGCTCTCTAGGTCTCTCATCAAGCCTGTGGCCCTCCAATGGACTTTCTTGAGCTTCTCCACAATCTTCCTGAAGTGTGGTGCCCAGAACTGGACACACAACTCCAGCTGCAGTCTCACCAAGGCAGAGTAGACATGAAGGATGACATCCTTAGCCTTGCTCAAGATACCTCAGTAGATGCATGCCAGTGTTTGATTAGCTCTGCCAGCTACAGCATCACATTAGTCGCTCATGTTCATTTTGTTGTCTATCACAACACCCAGGTTTCATTCCGATGTAGTGCTAGCAAGTGTAGCACTGCCAAGCCTGTAAGTGTGTTACGGATTATTTCTCCCCAGATGGAGCACTTTGCATTTCTGTGTATTAAATGACATTTGGTTGAGGTCTGCCCACCTTGCGAGCCTGTCCAGGTCGGGCTGTATTGCCAGCCTGTCTTCGAGTGTGGCAACGCTCCCCCATAGTTTGGTGTCATTTCAGAATTTAGAATTAGTTTAATTACAATCAAGAATTATTTTAATTTTAGACTTAAGAGTTCAAGAAAACAAGAAAGACCCAAAATAAAATTTCCAAGAAAGAATATGGTTTAGGTATGCATGCATGTTCCTTTTGACAGGCTGCACCTTGCTTTATGGATTATCCATTGACATTTCAATATTACCTAAGAACAGAAGGAGCTGAGGTTTTAATCCCTGCTCACAGCTTCTACCTCCAATGAGCTTTTAATTTGGATATTTTGATTGCTTCAGTAACTGGAAGTGACAAGGAAGGTCATAGCTAACTTCACATATCACCTCTTTATGAGTTTGCTTTATTTGGAAGCATATATTCAGCTGAAGAATTCTGAGTGCTTGTGACCATTTTGGTCTCCCCTTTCTTGATGGGGGATACTGAGGCATAAATTCTTGTCCAAGGCCATCAAAGAAACAGTGGTGCCACTCTTGATCCTAGAAACAGTTCAAATGGTACCTAGTCCTCTGCCCAAACCACTAGAATGCTGCTTATCCACTTATGCTTACATCAGCGCAACCCACTATCATTGCAGCTCTTATGCTCGTTGATTTGATCTCTCCCTGTAGCTGTGCCTTTCAAGTCTCGGGAGTTGTAATGAATATGTATCAACATGTCAAAGCTATAGACCTTGTGTTGGAGAAAAGGGGGTGAGGGGAGAGAGAGCAAGACAGACACACATACAATCTAATTCATTTTTAAATGTCTGTAATTCATCCAAGAACATTATCAATAATTACTAGAAGAAAGCAATAACTCACATCACAAAAATCCGTGCCCTGGCAGGAAGCCTGCATTGGGCTTTGTAGATACCATGCATGCACACAGCCTTTCTTGAGCATGGTAATCATTGGGGAGTGGGGCAGAAGCAAAGGGGCTTCTCATACACAGCTTGAAGGCACTGGCCAAGGGCCTTATGTTCTTGTGTCACTGTTTGGCCTCCATTAGGACACTTCTAGCCCAACCAAACAGGTGGATACACCTTTAGGCCCATTTGGTACATGATGAAAACCTCCTAGCCTGGTCAATTACCATGCTCTATTAGCTGAGACCAGGCCTGATCCACTCTCATGGTCACAGGTGACTGGAAGGGAGGGTATGGGGGGGCACATGCCCCACCCTGAGAATGGCCCCGGACTCAGCACCACTCAAGATGGGGCAGTTTTTTTGCCATGTGGGACAGCGGTGTTTGGGGTGGGGCGCACTAAGCTGCAGCACAGAAGTACAGCAGTGAATATGGCGCTTTTGGCCTGCCCCTGGGCCTGTCCACAAATTGTGTCCCTGCAGACTCAGGAGTCACCAGTCACCTCTGTTCATGGCAATGCAGTGGGCTCACTTTGATGGCCTGTCTTTGTTGGTGTTCCCATTAAAGCTCTCTGTTTGTCCTCCTGTTGATCCATCCTTCTGGGCTGACATACTCTGGTAGAGAAGGGAGCCAGGTGAAGTCTGAAAGTTGAAATTGTAGACAGCTGAGATTTGGCTCTTAATCCATCCTCAACATATATTTGTCTCCTCCTTTGTCGGAGTGTGATGGAGGGCAAATTCTCCCCCTCTGCAAACCACCTATGAAAAAACCTTTCCATGGGGGCATGATCTGATGGTACTGTTCTGGCTGACTATTCTCTTGCATTGCCTCTATATGCTGTTCAGTCACCCTGTTTTGACTTCACTGTTGGGAGTTCACAGCCTACTTCACAGTAAAGATTGAACTTTCATTCTCTGAGCAGAATGCCCTCACTGCAGTTATTGACAAAGCCTTTATCACTTCCAGATTCTTTATCACTTTCATGGTTCTTGAAGCAGTGCTACAAGTGAAAGACCACTTGCCAATTCCAGGCAATATAAAACACAGAGGCTGCATAGCATGTATCGCATTGAAAGCATATAACTCCTGTGACTCCATAGAATTCCCTTATGTGCAGTTTACTTCTGGATACAATGGACTTCCCTTTGGCCTGCAAAACCTGAAATGTTTTGGGTCTTGCACATCACATTCTGTTCCATCCAGAAGTTGTGATAAGCAGAAGAAAGTGCTTATACCAACTGTCTCAGAGTAGCATTTTCTGTGGTAGGCCGTCAGTCCTAAAACTCATTCTCTAGGGGCAGACAGGACAGAACATGGCACACTTTCAGACTCCCTGAGCTAAAAACAGAGATTCAGAGGATGGCTGGAGAGGTTAGATCTTTTTCTGTAGGAGGTGTTACTGAATTTTTTAAGAGCATAGACAGAAGTGACATTTTTTGTGCAATCTGGACCCTGAAAGTGCTCTACAGTGGTGACCTTACACATGTGCTTGGCTGCAGAGCACTTGTAAAATGGGTGATTATGAAAAAAATTAACTCTCCTCTAATCACGTAACAAAGAAGTCCAGAGAAGAGCCACGTGCATGATCAGAGGTCAGGAAAGCAGACTTTACGATGACAGGCTGAGAGCCATGGGGCTCTTTAACCTGAAAAAGCGCAGGCTCAGGGGTGATCCGATGGCCACCAATAAGTTTATCAGGGGTGACCACCAGGATCTGGGGGAACGTTTGTTCACCAGAGCACCCCAAGGGATGACAAGGTCGAACGGTCATAAAGTGCTACAAGACCATTTCAGGCTGGACATAAGGAAGAATTTCTTTACTGTCCGAGCCCCCCAAGGTCTGGAGCAGCCTGCCATCGGAGGTGGTTCAAGCACCTACATTGAACACCTTCAAGAGCAAATTGGATGCTTATCTTGCCGGGATCCTATGACCCCAGCTGACTTCCTACCCTTTGGGCGGGGGGCTGGACTCGATGATCTTCC
>NW_017729034.1:5277482-5281977 GCF_001723915.1 Gavialis gangeticus
GAGGTGGTTCAAGCACCTACATTGAACACCTTCAAGAGCAAATTGGATGCTTATCTTGCCGGGATCCTATGACCCCAGCTGACTCCTTGCCCTTTGGGTGGGGGGCTGGACTCGATGATCTTCCGAGGTCTCTTCCAGCCCTAATGTCTGTGAAATCTATGAAATATGAAATCTATGAAATTGTGGCACTCTGCTTGAAAGCACCTTAGGAAACTTGTGTTCCTTTGAGGGTTAATTTTTCCAACAGGGCCAGCAGTGGAGAGGGAGTGAAAGAAGCAGCAGCAGTTGCCTGGGCTGCTATGCCTGGCCTGAGCTGTGGGACTGGTGGGAGTGGAAGAGAGCCCCTCACCTTGTGGCCCCTGCCACCTACCTCAGCTGGAGTATTAAGGGGAGCTGGGCCAGGCCTCCAAGGTGAGAAGGCTCCATTCTACCTTGCCACCCCCAGCCCCCCCAGCTCTAGCCAGGCCTCTTGAGAACGGCAGCAGTAGGTGCCAGGCAAGCCCTGCCTGAGCTGGGGGAGGAGGGGAAATGGAATAGAGCCCCCTCACCTTGGGGGCCTGGGCCAGCTCCCCCCAATAGCCCAACTGGGGTAGCTGGTGGCAGCCATGAGGTGAGGGGCTCCATTCCACCCCACCCCTCCATCCCGGTTGGGCATAGCAGCCTGGTAGCTGCTGCTGCTTCTTTCACTCCCTCTCCACTGACATCCACGGAGCTGGGGAAGGGGGCTGGGGAGTGGGGCAGTCCTGGCCAGGAGGGCCAGTGCATACAGGCTCGGTTCCCCGTGACCCAACAGGCGAACATCTGTTGGGTCAGGGTTGCGGGTACTATAACTCATGACGTTTTATGTAAAGCAGCATGAGTAAGGGCAGCACCATGAACATCTGTCAGCACCCTACATGACATTGAGCTCACTGGTTAATTGATAGACTTGTGTCTTCTTCATATTTATCTATGCAACTAAGATGCTGGATAAGCATATTTTATAAATCAGTCAAATACTTGACAGGAGAAAAAGCCTAGTTGTGTTCCATGGAGCACCTCCTGCACCATGCCACATGTAAGCCATTTTGTGCTAACTGGGATGACCATATATCAAAGGTATGTAAATACTATGGCTGCTACTTCTCCTAAGTGTTATGGGATCAGCCCACTTTTGACAGTGTTCAGGTACATTTTCACATTGTATAAACAGGACCGCTCAAAACAGTGATCCCTGCTGACTTCCTGTCCCTGGGGCAGGGGGCTGGACTCGATGATCTTCCGAGGTCCCTTCCAGCCCTAATGTCTATGAAATCTATGAAATAATGCAAAACATTTTACAATCAAAAACTGGAGTTTCATCAACATGGACGTTTTCCACAGAGAAGGCTTGATATTAGTGATGTTTCTTGTCAGACAAATTGAATAATTTCTTGTTGTGTCAACCCACAGTGAAATATTGCACCAGTGTTAATCTCTGTGCCCACCTGAGCCATTAGGATGTTTCATGGGATCTACAGTTCCAAGTCCTTTGTTCTCAGTACTCTCAATGGGCCCAGTTTCTCATTTGGACTACAGCTCCAAATCATTCCCTGCAGTGTTTGCCTACAGCAAAGCCCCGGTGGTTCCTCAAGAGATTAAAACACTTGTGGTAATATCAGCATTTCCAGCAGGATAAAGACTCCAACAGGATAGAGGGAGGTGGGGTTGATCATCTGAAATGTGGAATATAAACACATCATCACATGATGGCACATCCTGATGTTTGTTCATCCTTACATATTGCACTGTGGTGTAACAGCAATATCTGACACCTTAGCTCAGGCAAGTTGGTCCTGGAGGATGAAGAGCTAAAAGTGTTGTAAAGGGGAAGGTACAAAACCAAATGCTGAGACTTGGTGAGACAGATTGGCTCTTCAACTCTACGTGTATAAGCTAAATGGAAAGTGGAAGCCCCAGTTGTGTTGTTTTAGCCCTGGAATGTGTTATTCTAGCCTTGAAATTCATTGTCTCTCCTCAAGACAGACACTGAATTTCAGCCCTTTCTAAGCAGCATTGGTTTCGATTTTGTTTTGTTGTCTGCACTGTTGGAACCCCAGTGCTGAGCCATACTTTGCAAGCACAGATGGTGAAGATCAGAGCTATCGGTAGCCAGGGGATTCATACTTAATCTGTGTATCTTTACGCTGGATTTCCCAGATCCATTGCACACCAGTGTGATATGTCTTGCCACACTGACAGCATGGCATATACATGTGTTGATGCCATGAAGTTCCTTTGACTATGATGTACATGAATGGATATTTACCTGTATATTTACTATTTAAAACCTCCGTAATTTTTCCTTACAAGAAATTATATAAATAAAATGGGGGCTAGAATGGCCATTTTCTTCAATCTTTTTTGTTTTAACTAATGAAGGAGAGAAAAAAAGTTGGTATGAGTAGCAGAGGAGGGAAAACACTCTTTGGAAATACAATGTACTTTAAAAGATGACTTGACTATAGTTAGAAGGCGGGGGGACAGCCCTGTGAGAGATGATGTTGCTGTTCTCAGATTCTCGAAGATTTTATCGAGCCTTTCAATTTCTTACCTATTTTTGTGGGTTTCTTAAAAAACAAAAACAAAGTGAGGATCCCGTTTCACAGAGATTAGAGTTTCCATGGAGAGCTGAAGCCTGCGGCGCCTGTGGTAATTTTTGGCCCAGCTGTAATAATAGCTGGTCTGGTTCTGTTGGTACTGAGACACTGGTAATTTTTTTTTCCTTTTATTTTTTTATTAGGGTTTTTTTTTTTAAATTTTAAAGTGAAGTCAATACTGGTGAAAACTGTCAGACCTGCAGCCCTGGAGACTAAAGCCAGTCAATATATAGATCAGGTAAGCTGAGCAGTAACCAGTCTCAACCTATGCCAGCCAATGCACTTCAGGCCAGGAAATTTCAATCTCCACAATCTGATTGTGGCCCTTGGTCTCTTTAATGAAATGACCAACATGAAGTGTCAACAGTGCCACTGGTTCTTTTCATCTGGGCAGCTGACTATTCATAACTGGACTGAGATCAGAAAAATACTTTCTTCAGACTTTTCCTCCTCTGGACACTGAGTACTCTGTTTTCTCAGGCCTTTGGCCAAGACAAATCTGGAGTGCTGGGTGCTGGGCAATGGTTTAATTTGGAGTTTCATTATGGAATTAATCCTGCACTCTTTTATTACCCTTGTCCAGATCCAGGTATGAACCATTATAGCTTCCAGGGGGACTTTAAGTGATGTCTGCCTTCTCTTAACAAGGCTCTTGACCAGGAGTTCGCCCAGAAACTGGCTGAGGCCACATACTCCAGGACCATGGTTGTCATGGGTGACTTCAATTACCCGGACATCTCATGGGAGGATCACTCAGCAAAAGCTGAGCGGTCGGCAAGCTTCCTCTCGTGCGTGGATGACCTCTACCTGACTCAAGAAGTCTATAGGCCAATGAGAGGCAAAGCACTGCTCAAACCTGGTACTGGCTACTGGGGATGACCTAATCGGCGACCTAGTGATTGATGGGAAGCTGGGTGACAGCAACCATGAGCTGATCATCTTCCCCCTCCGCCTTACAGCTGGCAAGTCAGTCAGCAACACGGAAGTCCTTGACTTCAGGAAAGCCGACTTTGACAAGCTCAGGAGGCTGGTCAGTGAGGCCCTAAGGGACCATGACCCCAGGGAGAGGGGAGTTCAAGAAGAGTGGTTGCTCCTCAAGGGAGTGATCCTCAATGCACAAGCTAAGTCTATTCCATCTCAGAGGAAAGGCAGCAAGAGGACACAGTAGTCCCCCTGGCTCTCCAGGGACCTAGCAGACCTCCTGAGGCTAAAAAGAAAGGACTACTAAAGATGGAGGATGGGATTCACCTCCAAAGAGGATTATTCTGCACTGGTCCGGTCCTGCAGGGAGCAAACCAGGAAAGCCAAGGCTGCAACTGAACTCCAACTAGCTTTGAGCATCAAGGACAATAAAAAGTCCTTTTTCATATATGTGGGGAGCCGGAGGAAAAGCAAGGGCAACATTGGACCTCTGCTGAACCAGATGGGGCAACTGACAACTGACGCCCAGGAAAAAGGCAACCTATTAAATGGGTACTTTCATCAGTCGGTCTCTCATCAGTCCCATGGGACACCCATGCCCACTATGGGACAGGGAGGTCTGGGTGAGGGAGATCCCCTGCCCTCCATTAATGCTGACCTTGTGAAGGAACACCTTGAGAGGCTGGATACCTTCAAGTCAGCCGGCCCTGACAATCTACACCCCAGGGTACTCAAGGAGCTGGCGAGCATCATAGCCCAGCCCCTGGCACGGATCTCTGAAAACTCCTGGCACTCTGCTGAAGTGCCTGAAGACTGGAAGAAGGCCAATGGGGTGCCAATCCTCAAGAAAGGAAGGAAGTGGATCCGGCTAACTATAGGCCCATCAGCCTGACTTCTATCCCAGGGAAGATCTTAGAAAAGTTTATTAAAGAGGCCATCCTTAATGGACTGGCCAA
>NW_017729034.1:5282630-5296504 GCF_001723915.1 Gavialis gangeticus
CCAGAAGACAGGCGGGTGATCCAGGCTGATCTGGACAGGCTCAGCAAATGGGCGGACAAGAACCTGACAGTGTTTAACACCGAAAAATGTAAGGTTCTCCACCTTGGGAAGAAAAACCTGCAGCATCCTTATAGGCTCGGCAATGCTATGCTGGCTAGCACTATGGAAGAAAGAGACTTAGGGGTCATCATTCACCACAAGGTGAACATGAGCCTGCAATGCGATGCTGCGGCTACTAAAGCGACCAAAATGCTGGCTTGCATCCATAGATGCTTCTCAAGCAAATCCCGGGACGTCATTCTCCCCTTGTACTTGGCCTTGGTGAGGCCACAGCTGGAGTACTGCGTTCTGTTTTGGGCTCCACAATTCAAAAAGGATGTGGAGAAACTTGAGACAGTCCAGTGGAGAGCTACGCGCACAATCAGAGGTCAGGAAAACAGACCTCATGACGACAGACTGAGAGCCATGGGGCTTTTTAGCCTGGAAAAGCGCAGGCTCAGGGGTGATCTGATGGCCACTTATAAGTTTATCAGGGGTGACCATCAGGATCTGGGGGAATGTTTGTTCACCAGAGCGCCCCAACGGGTGACGAGGTCGAATGTTCATAAACTACTGCAAGACCATTTCAGTCTCGACATAAGGAAGAATTTCTTTACTGTCCAAGCCCCCAAGGTCTGGAACAGCCTGCCATCGGAGGTGGTTCAAGCACCTACATTGAACACCTTCAAGAGCAAATTGGATGCTTATCTTGCTGGGATCCTATGACCCCAGCTGACTTCCTGCCCTTTGGGCAGGGGGCTGGACTCAACGATTTTCCGAGGTCCCTTCCAGCCCTAATGTCTATGAAATCTATGAGTGGGGGAGAGCTTAGGCTTCCTGTAGACTATAAGGTTGGGATGATGTGATGACATATTAGCATGATAACTGGATCTTGTGTTGACCTATTCCTTCTATTTACCTCCACTTCAGTAACCACTGTCTCAGGATATGCACACTACTCAGAATAGGCAGATATGTCTGCCAAGATTCAGAATGAGTAACACCCCCTGTACAGCCTTGCACCATTGGCATATGCCCAGTCTTATCAGTCCCTTTCCCCAACATGACTGAAAATACCCATCACATCCCAGAATGGATGGAGTTCTCCGTGCAATACAGCTGGGTGTATTTACCATGACTGAAGAGCTCCCAGCAATGCCTAGCACAGTGGGAACGAATCTTTTTGGCAGGTATACTACTAGCTAAGCCCTGCATTCTCCCTGAATGCCACTCTGATCCTTTCCCCTGCCTGGTCTGTTTAGTCTGATTTCTTTTCTATGTCCTGTCTGCTGCTGTTCTCCTTGCTCCTTCCCTGATCTACTGCATGGCTCATTGAGAAGTTGCCCTTACCACTTGTGGTACATGTACAGTGGGTTGGCCACTCCTGGCTTAGCATAACATGGAGCTTCCTGTGTGTCCTCATTGGGAAGAAACATGTAGAGTGGGAGCTCCTCCTCTTTCACTCTAGCACTGTTAAATGCATCTTTATATGATGATGTGATATATGCATAATAATTACACATTACAAATAGACCACATTTACCTTATAAACAGGTGGGGCTGATAGTGTCACCTATTATTAGTTACCTGAGGCCTCCCATTATAAGACTTTGTTTTCAGTTGCTTGTAATTTTTCCAGACCTTAACAAATAGATTAAAATTTGTCATGCCAGGTGTCTGCATATGGTTTTTCTGAGATGCTTTTAGCTGAAGATGGTTCAGTCATTTCCAAAATGGCTAGGGAATATCACATGGTTTAGCCCATATTAAAAAAAATTCTGATGATCTTTTATGTGAAAAGTTGTAGTGCCTCCATACTTTGACTTGAAACTTGGTAACGGGGTGGCCTGTGCATCAGAGAAGTGCCTTTTGCCACTCCCTTGAAAATATGCCTATATTTGGCCAAGTCATGAAACTTTAAGGGGAAAAAAATCCCAGTTCACATGTGCTCAGTGGAGACTTCTAGGATTTTAGCAGCTCAAACTTCTGAAATTCATTCCTCAGTAACATGAGGTGCCGCACTTCAGGAGGGATGTGGACAGCATTGAGAGGGTTCAGAGGAGGGCCACTTGCATGATCAGGGGGCAGCAGGGCAGGCCCTATGAGGAGAGGCTACAGGATCTGAACCTGTTCAGCCTCCACAAGAGAAGGCTGAGAGGGGATCTGGTGGCCATCTATAAACTTGCCAAGGGGGACTAGCAGGCATTGGGAGCATCCCTGTTCCCCCGAGCACTACCAGAAGTAACAAGGAATAACAGCCATAAATTGATGGACAGTAGATTCAGGCTAGACATGAGGAGGCACTGCTTCACAGTCAGGGTGGCTAGGATCTGGAACCAACTTCCAAGGGAAGTGGTGCTTGCTCCTACCCTGGGGGTGTTCAAAAGGAGGCTTGACAGCCACCTAGCCGGGGTCGTTTGACCCCAGCACTCTTTCCTGCCATGGCAGGGGGTCAGACTTGATGATCTGCTCAGGTACCTTCCGACCCTAGCAACCATAAAACTGACTGAGCTTCTCATAGATCCTACCTGTAACCAGCCTCTGTGTGGGCCTTCCCCACAGAGCAACCGAGTAAAGTTAATGTAGTTAAGAGTCCTTTGTTAATCCTTTGTATCTTGGTTTCTAACCATGTTTGCAGAAAAGAGTTTAAGTTAGAAAGGCAGAGTGCCTGCAGCCTATGTGAATCCCAGAGGTGTTATGACTAGGTAACTGAGGAAGAGGATCAGTAGGATGGAGGGACTGATTCAGGGGTCTAGGGTAGCTGGGTGGCAGGGCTCCAAATCTCAGGGAAGACTCAGACAAGTGGTCTGAGCTGTGAGTGTGTCCTGAAGTTGTAGGACTAGAAACAGTGAAGGTGAAATTACACATTACACCTAGACCATACTAAATCTGGGGAATGTTCAGCCGTGTTAAAGTTAGAACATGCCATGAGCAGTCACGTGTTAAGGGTTAATACTGTTTCTTGCCTGCACAGCTCTGACTTGCCCCTAGAGGACTGGATAGCAGGGTGTATGGTGGGGAGCCAGGGCATCTAGGCTCTATCCCTGCTCTGGATATTGGGGGGGTGTTTAGGGGGGGCAGGGAGGGAGACGGTTGGGAGTGGTGCATCCTGGGATGCTGGAGCTCTGCATATTGCTCATTTTGGCTGGATGCAGATGTGCAGGCATGCAGTTTGTGGTGCCACAAAACACTCTGCGGTGCCACAGACTGCACGTGTTGCACATTAAATGGTGCACGGCTACTTTGCAATGCCAGGGAGAAATTTGCTACCAGAATTTCCCAGTGGCAAAAAAAACCTGAAAAAAAAGTGGCACAAAGCACACCAAAGTTGTGTGTGCCAGGACAAACATGGAGACCCCATGCTGAGGCACCCTGTGCCCCAGCCAGCTGCTCACCAGCTGACTGGAGTGCAGTGTGCCTCAAGATGGGTGAACAGGCAGCCCTGGTCTGGCTGATCCCCTATCTCTACATGCCTCAGTGCAGGGACTATGCTGCAGAGCCCCTGCTCTGAGGCATGTGAAGTCCCCGTCTCAATGCATGCTGCACCCCAGCCAGCTGCTCTGGCTGCTCCCTCATCTCAAATCACACTGCGCCCCAGACAGCTGGGGAATGGTTTGCTGGGGTGCAGTGTGCCTTGAGATGGGGACTCCACATGCCTCAGTCGCTGAGGCAGCTAGCTGAGGCATGCATAGACAGGTGAGTGGCTTGCTGGGGCACAGGATGGCTTAGCACAGGGGTTCCTCAGCACATGGAGATGGGGAAGTAGGCAGTCCTGGGCTGCCTGCTTCCCAGTCTCCACATGCCACTCCCTGGCTGGCTGAGGCACAGGATGCCTCAGCGTGGGGGCTACCTGCAAGCTAGCCCCAAAATGAGGTACCCTGTGCCCCTGCCACCCCCCCACCAAACATGGAGCAGTGAGACAATGTCCCACTGCAAAGCAGACAAGCAGGGGTGTGCACTGCAGCACAAAGTAGCGACACTTATTTGTGCCACTACTATTTGCTGTTGCAAATGCATGCCCCTGCTCATGTGGACAAGGCTTTTATCTCTGCGGAGCAGATTGAAGTTACCCTAAAATGACCTACGTAACACAACCCAGAGTTAACCTTTGCCTGAAGTGTAACTTTGAGACATTCGGAGGGCACTTAGGACAAGTTAAGGAGCTCTAATCTGTGGATGCTTATGTTTTACATGCCTTTAGTATGATCTAAATGTACAGTGAACTTCACCGTGACTAGATTCTGCTCTGTTTAAACTGATTTTGGAGCATGTGGAGCCCAGAAACAGGCTCCACCTGCAGCAGACCGTGGCCATAAAGAGGGCACAGTATTATATTCTATTTATTTTTCCCCTTTCTATTTGGATTTCCCTGATTGCTGTTTTACTTTGTGTAATTAGATTCTTTTAAAAACTCAGCTCTGTCAGACTGTGCCTTCTCTTACACTATTTCACTCCTCTGCTTTTGGGGGTACCTTGTCCCCCAGGAGACTGGAAGATTGTCAGGTCTTTGGCAGTCCTAAAAAGGTGCAAGTTCATCATGAGGTGCATTTTGTTGGCTGAAGCACTGGGGGTAGGACAACAGTCAGTCACTACTGCACCGTGAAGCATGGACACGCCTGGCAACTGAAACAAAGGAAAATGTGAGGTCTCTTGTTCACCATTGAGGCCAATGGGCTTTAGTAATGGGCTTTGGCTGGCTCAGGATTGGGACCTGAGAGCAGACACTCTTGTAGTGGGCTGTTTGGTAGCTGATCTCATTCTTATGGAGTTGGTGCAGGGAGTGTGTAAGGGTGGGGGTAAGGCAAAGAATTATCTGCACATATTAAAAGTTGCAGTGGTTATTCCATGCAGCCACTATTTGCCATTTTTTCCCCACAACGTGTGCTTTGAGGCAGTGAGTGGAGACTTGGGGCATGGGAGACAGCATGAGTGAAGTAGAGGTCTTCCACATCCTAACGTTCTTCTGGCCATCTCTTTTCCTGAAGACAGATGCTTGTGCTCTGAGCACCTCTCCAGAGAGCTAATGGACAACATGGCATTATTATCAGCCTACTATGAGCTCCATTTTTTTTTTTTTATGATCGTAATTTGTTACACCGGCTTGCCACACGCCCGCTGCTTCCTTGTTAATCCAATAATCTATATGAGAAAAGCAATTTGACATTCCTCCTTCCCATCTGCCGCCCATCACCCAATCTATATCTTAACTATCAGTGATTTATTAATGGCGTCTGCATTAAGCACATCTCCGCTTCATTGGCGCCCTCCCTCCTTCCCTCCTAGACACGCTCCCTGGATACATTTAGACAGCAGCATCAGCATGGAGATGAAAAGCAACAAGAGTTCCAGTGAGCCATGGGAGAGGATGTGTTGCATTCAAACACTCCACACACGTGCAGGCGAGAGCCTGTGCCAACCAGACCTCTGACACACACACAATATCCAGAGCTCTGCCTATTTAGCCATGTTCCCCAATAATTTTTTCCCCCCAACATTATTTGAAACCCAGCTTTGAAGGAATACAAGAGCCACAGATTGTTCTTGAGGAGTCTTATTACCGTTCTTGACAGAAAAAGGTTTTGCGGTTTTGCACAGCAAAAATCTATAGGCAGTATTTTTAATCTTCTTGTTCAAAGTCTCACCTGAACTGCAGGGACCCTGCAGAATGAATTCCCCTATTTCCTCTTTAGAAATTATTATTCCAAATTAGGTCTGTGGTGAATGGACTCCCCTAATGAGGGCTGAGGCATCTGTTTTGTAGGTATCTCTGATCTGTAAGGCTGTCAATCCAACTCTTTTCACAAGCTAGTCACAGTTCAAATAAATACAAGCACTTATTCAGGCTGGACATTGCAGAGACATTTTATAGGTTAAGTTGATGCCTTGCTTTATGGTTATTCAACATACAGCCCTGCATCCTGCTGTGTTTCTCCAGTACGGAAAGCAGGCAGAAACTTTGATGCTCGCTGCCTATTGATTTGGATTATGGGAATAAAACAGGAACTAACAGCACTACTGTCTGCATGAAGAATGTTGGCATGTGTCTCATCTGTAATATTCTGTATGCGATTTAAACAGGAGAGGCTGCTCAAAAGTCAAATTGTTGGAGAATTAAAGGTGCAAAACTCAGAAATCATCTCACAGTAATGGTTACACACTTGATCACACTGTCTTTTGTCAGGCTAAGTTGTGTAGATAGCTCTTTCAGTGGGTGGTGTGGCAGAAACTTTATAACAACAACAACAACAACAATAATAATTACTATTATTATTATTATTGCCAGTGGTCTTTTTGAAGGGAGTTTGTTGACTCAAAGAGAATCATAGAATCATACAAAAATAGAAATGGAAGGAACCTTGGGAGGGCATTTAGTCCAGGGGTGTCAAAGATATAGTCTGTGGGCCATATATGGCCCATGGAGACCCATCATTTGGTCCCAGGTGTTGCCCCTGGGTACAGAGTCGACCCACACACCTCACATGGAGTGTGCTGACCAGCTCCACACATATAGCCCAGGATGTATGCCACCCATAGTCCCTCCCCTCTGGCAGGCCTGGGATCTGCACTGCATGCAGGTCCCCTCCCCACTTGGTCCAGAACATGCATCACATGCAGTGTTTGCTCTGCCCAGTCCAAGATGCATGTTGCATACATCATCTGCTCTGGCTGATCTGGGACTCCCGCTGCACTTCCTCCTCCCCCACTGTTCTGGGGTGGGCACTACTTACAGCTCAGGTCCCAGACTGACCAGAGTGGATGCTACATGTGGCTCCCATATGGAGCCTCTCCCAGCTCCATATGGGATCCACATGCAGTGCACTCCTGGACTGGCCAGAACAGTGGGTGGGGGTGGCCTGTGGGCTGTTCATCTGGCTTGTGGACTGGCCTGGCACCATTCATCAGGCCTGAAGGAGCAAGTGAGTTTGACATTCCTGATTTAGTCCAACCATCTGCTCTAGCCAAGATCATCTCTGATAAAACCACCCCAGTCAAGTGCGTGAGGCTAAAAGGTAGCATCTACATTAGCAAATATTGTGCCTAAATAAACTGCAGTACAGTTTGTGCCAGAGTTGGCAGCTTCTGGGTTCAGCGTCCTCACATACACCCAGAACTGCAGCAATTTTAGCTGGGGCAGTCCCAGGTGCATGTGAAGATGGTGTGTCCAGGAGCAGGTGATCCAGAGTAGGGGGCTCAGAGGTCAGCCTTGGGCTCTGGGTGGCATTGTTGGGCAGTGGAAGGGCTGGTTGAGTAACAAGGGTGCTACAGTGAAAGGCTAGCGAGCAGGCCACCCCTACACTGTAGCATCCTTGTGCCCCAGCCAGCCCCATTCACAGTCTACACATGCATTTCAGCATGCATAAATACTCTGCCATTGTACTTGTCATTGGCGGTACTATCCTACAGCAGAGTTAATTAGTTAACTGCACCCTAAGAGGGGTGTATGTGTAGATTGTGACATTTTACTGTGGAGCTAATTAGTCAACTCCTCAGTAAAGTGCACGTGTAGATGCACACACAGAAATGTTTCCCCAGTTTTTATCTTTTTTTTTTTTTAATTTTTTGACTTCTAGCCAAAATGGCTGTAAAACAAAGTCCCCTTTCAATAAGGTAACTTAAGTACAGGAGCATTGGGAGCATAGAAATGATCATGGCTATAAACAAAATCCTGAACCTGACTTCACTGCTCTTCAGTATTCAACCTAAAGCAAATGCAAGGAGTAAGCAAGCAACACTGGTGTGCTTTGAATTTGAAGAGGCAGACAATAGCTTTTAAGGCATTAAGACATGGACTGTGCTGCAGCATGAGCTGAGCTAATTGCTTAAGGTGGCAGCCTGTTGGCCCCTGGCCTGCAGTTAAGGGTTCCTATCCTCTAACCTCTCAGCATCCTTAAATGCATCTAGATGAAGGTCACAGGCTGAGATTGTCAAAGGCACTTGTGGGAGTTAGGTACTCTTTCTTTGTTGCACGCCAATAGGACACAGGCACCTGACCTTCCTAGGCTATTTAGAAAATCCCACCAGCTTATAGCGGTCAAGGAAGTTTTGGATATAGGCTCACCTTTAAGATGTAGTTAGTGTTTTCTTTTTATTGGTAGACATGCTGCAGGCATGTCCAGAGAGATCACCATGGGGATTGGGACCCCATAGTGCCAGGTGCTGTTTGCTTTAAGGTAGGAGACCATGGGCAACCCAGAGCTGTCTGAACTCTCCAGCCACCCCAGGGAGGCATTTCCAGGACTTCAGGGGGCCTCGTCCTACGCATTTTGGGAATGGGAGGTCTGGAGGACATACAGGATAGTCCCCTGAAGCCCTGGGAGTGCCTTCCTGGGGGTCAGGCCATAGCCTTGAACTTGGGGTTTTGGCCTGCTAGGCGTCCGAATCTGCTACCCTCTCCTCAGCAAAGCACTGGGGCACATACCCACTCCTTGCCACTGGAGTGGCTAACTAGGGTCAGCTGACCCTTCACCCTCTCCAGTATAAAACCCTGACCCAGAAAAAGCAACAAGGCTCAATGTTGTACCTGGCCTGCTGCATCCTTGCCTTGTGCCTCTCCTAGCTCTCTGATGGATTCTCTGACTACTGGATTTCCCACATAACCTGAGTTTGGCCTGACTGAGCTCCAGTTTGATCTCCTGGATCCCTGGCTGGCCACCTGATCCTGTGCTCAGTCCATCCCTCTGGATTTCTGACTTGGTTCCCCAGAAAAATCTTCTGTCTTCCCTACACTCAGACTCTGCAAACTCCCCTTGGATCTTGGTTGTTTCCTCTGACCTTGAGTGACCCCCAGACATGGCTGCCCATGGCCTGGCATGGCACTGGGTTCCCCTGTCTGGAATTCCCTGGATGTGTGTCTACAAACAGGGAAACCTCATCTTTCCTTGTTTGCAGAAATATATATCTGGGCAAACCCCAAGTACTCCTCTGTTAGCAGGGAAACCCAGGGTTCTCCTGTTTGCATAGGGGGCCTGAGTATTCTCCCACAGTACTGGGCCTTAGCTGCTCCCAGGAGTCACAGCGGTCCGACCCTATGGGACAATGGCCAACATCTGTTTTGCCCTATGGAGCTGGGGCACATCCTGGGCTCCATCTTGGAACACATCCTGGCATCGCTGATCCATTTAATTTGGCAAAGTCTGTTTATACCCTTTAAGAAACTACAGAAGGGATCAGCAACCTCTCGCTTGCATCCTGGCCACCACTGCAGGCTGCCAAACCCCTGTTGCTAGTCTAGCCATTCCAGCTCTGTGCAGAGGGCTGATTTCTTACCCTCCCCCCCCCTTGCATACAGCCTCCACTGAGAAACATGCTGCTGAAAAGCATGCTGAACAGTTATATAAACTAGCTAATTTTGTGGCTAATTCTATGGCATGGATAAACAGAGGCTGCAGTGGTGGAGGAGGGGAGTGAAGGGCAAGAGTGCAGCCTTCCACACAGTGCATGGACTGCTGGAGTGGAAACAGCACACGATTTGTAAAAGGTAGACTAGATCTGTCCTTCGTGGGCCATATCCAAACTCTTTGTGGGCTGGATCCAGTAACTTGAAAATTAGGACTGGACAAATATTTCTCAACAAACGGTTTATTTTCCAAAATATTCTATTTGTTGTCCTCAAACTATTTCCCCATTCAACTCTAATTCATTAAAGTTTCTGCTAAGGGAAAACATTGGGGAGTTGGGGGGAGGGGGCTAGGTTTCCAAAATAGAGGAAGAGACAGTGGCTTGTCCTTTTTTACCTTGTAGCCCAGCGGTGAGGGCATTCACATGTCAGGCAAATTTAATTCCAGCCTCTACTGGAGGGGATTTGAACTTCTTGCTTTCTCAGGAGGAGAACGTCGCAGTGTGAAAGCTGAAGCACCCAGACTCCATTCCATGCTCCTGTGAAGATGAATATGTAAGCATTTAATGCAAAATGGAACAGCATAAACAGGAGTGTCTGAGAGCAACCCTTCTCAAAACAGCCTGATGCTCAGAGGTGAGAGAGATGGCTTAAACATCTTTTCAGGTGTGTACCTAAGTAACTGGGCTTTTAGTAAATGGTGCAGATGTCTAGCTTCTCAGTGTGTTGTTTTGGTTTGGCTCTCCTGAAAAGGAGAAGGAAGAAAGACTTCTGGGTTGAATGTCGTATTTCCTTTCATTCAAAATGAAAACTATTCAGTTTTTGTTTTTGGTGAGAAAACCTCCCAAATGTTTGTTTGGATTCAGCTCATATTGAAATTTTGCTGCCCCACAGAAAAGCCAGTTCTTCACGCAGCCCTGTATAAGACCAGATACAGCAGGTCAGCATAACAAGCAACTGGAAAGAATGGAAGCTGGGCGATGGGGCCAACTGCAATCACTGGGTTTATACAAATGTGGCACATGTATGTGTACATGATTCCAGTGGAAAAGGTAAAGCTGTTCCCATGGAACAGAGATGTATGGGCAAAGCTATGAACTTATTCCTTCAAATTTATACATTTATTCCTTTATTGTTTCAAGATTTTTTCCAGCTGGAAGCAGCTTTCTGGGAGGAGCTGTGGTCACAGAGACCTCTCCTTCTTTATAAACTCAGAAGAGGCATAAACATAATAATGGGATACCATTTTAATAAAGGATGTTATAGTAGATATGATAAAAGCAATGTCTTCCTGATCTTTCTTTGGGTTTCCAGTATGTGATCCTGTATAAAAGCAGAAGCAAAATGTGTCCTCTAGTCAGGCAGTTCACTTAGGCCATCATATCTTAAACGCACAGCATTAATGCAGGTTAATGGTGATATAAAATACCACAAAAAGGGAAAGGTACATACAGGAAAGGATGGGCTGAGGCCACTTGCTATTCTCCTTGGCTGCTCTTCTGCTTAGATAACCCTTGTTTGCATTGCCTGGGGATCCAGAATGCTACAGAACTGAGGCTTTTTAAAAAACAGCATCTTGGAAGTTGGGATCTCCTCCACACTCCCACACAAGCAACAGCTTTACAGCAGTTATTTTGGGAAAAAGGTTTTAAATCTTAAAAAATAAAATCTGCCTGATTGTGGAAGGAATGTTAAAAGTCAGCATTTTATATCCTGGAAGGCACTGGGTGACTCCAGTGCCTGGTGAGTGGGGATGGGCCAGATCTGACTACTTGCTGGAGGCATCTACACAATGCACTTTACTGCGGAGTTGACTAATTAGCTGTGCAGTAAAGTGTCATCATCGATATGTGCAATGATATCAGGCCAGAGTAAACTAATTAGTTCTGCTATAGGATAGCACTGCCCAACCCAAGTACTATCCCCTGGTGGAGTTATTTACTCTGCCACAGTGCAAGTATAGACGGTGACAGGGGCTGGCTGGGGCATGAGAGTGCTACAGTGTGGGGGCTGCTTGCTGGCTAGCCCCACACTGTAGTACCCTTGTGCCCCAGCCAGCCCCTCCACAGCATGTTGAGCTGGAACAGAGTAGCTTTGGGCTGGCAGGCTGCCCCCCAGAGCCCCCTGCCAGCCAAGGCTACGTTGCCTTGGCTCAACATACTGTGGTCCCATGTGCATGTGCAAATGCTGCACCGGGGAACAACTGACTCTGGTGAGAATTGTGCCGGAGTTTATTCAGGCACACTAATTTCACATGTAGATGTGCCCACTGAGTGAGAGAACTCATTGAGCATATCCATAGACAGGAAGACTTGACTAATGGCTTGACAGTGGCTTCACTGAAAAGATGAGTGAATTTAGAGGATTATTTGAGAACAAGATGGCTGGGTGAGAGGGGTTGTGTTTTGAGATATGAGCTCATAAACATTTTCCCCCACTTAATTTGTTTTTTCTCAAGGGGCATTAAATGTGCATCTGGGGGGTGAAATTTTCCCAGTAAAGGGAAATTTGAAACAGTGTATTAGAAACAGAAGAAATTGACCAAAACCTCGTTGCCTCTCGGTGGTCCCTGCCAAATGCTATGACATAGGGTGGCCAAAACATTATTTCCAATCGAAAGCTGGATTTTTGGCTAAAAATAAAATAGCTTTTTTTTTTAGGGAAAATGTCTATTTTCATCCAAAGTGTTATTTTTTTTGTCTCACAACTGAAAACTCAAGAATGGTTTATTTTCTGCTTTAGGACAATTTTCCCATTTTTTGATGAAAACTCAAAAAAACAATAATTCTGCCAAACATTAGATAAAAACAATATATTTTGTTTTTGTTAAAGTTTTCCATAGTGCCATTGTGTATGTTTAATTAAAATTTCTCTGCTGACATCCTTGCTGCCTATTTGACAGTCTTTATTTTTCTTCCTTATTCTTTCTGCCCATAATTTCACAGTCTCTCTCCCTCAGCCTCTCTCCCTCTGAGGTCCATACATTCTATTTTTAATTGGACTTTTCACTTTCCTGCTCTCTAATCTTTTCTTCAACACATCTTCTAGGCAAAAGATAATCCTAATAAAATTTGGAGTTGAACTGAATTTTGGTTATTTTGAAATCAGGTACTTGGCCTTATTTTAAAAAAGATACATTTGAAGTAGTAGGAGAATATTCCTGCTTTCCTATAACTGGAGAGGAGATGGGGGAAATTATAGCTAGGATAAAGCTTTAAGAATCCCCATTTTTTTTTCTTCACAGCTAATAAAGATTAAGATTTCTTGGGTGGAAAAATATAATTACCTGTGTGAATAACAATAATTTCACAGTTCCCAAGCTCTTTTTGTTTAAAAGTATCCTAGGTAAACCAACTATACTTAGAAGTTGTGTCTACATGAGACACTTAATATGCAGTAGACTGACTGATTGCTTATTACAGCATCAAGGCAGAAACTGGTGTATTAGGTTAATGTGCAGCAGTATTAGTCTATTGTGCATTAACTGTCATAAAGAAAGCATATGAACGCACTAATGCACAATAGGGCAGCCTACTGCGCATTTATTTAGTACTTCCTTTTGCAAGTACTAAATTTAATGCACAGTAGGCACTGTGCATTAATGAATGTGTAGATGCTCCCAGAGGAAGAAAAACTGAGAACATATCTTGGGCCATGTCCACATGAACAGGGGCATGCAATTGAAGTGGCATAAATAGTAGTGGCACAAATTTGTGCTGCTACTTTGTGCCACAGCGCACACCCCTGCATATACAAGTTTGCCCATTGTGGGCAAACTGCCCATCCCAGCTCCTCCCAGTTTCTGGAGTTCTGGTCTGCACATGGAGCCTGGTCAGACCAGAACGCCAGAAACTGGGAGGAGCTGGGATGGGTTTAATTTTTGCTACTGAGTAGCAAATTTTGCCCCTGCATTGCAAACTAGCAACACCATGCAGAGTTTAACATACAATGTGTGCAGTTTGTCGCACCACAAAGAGGCTTGCGGCAACACAAACCCCACATACCTGCATGTGTGGACACTAGGGCTGTGCAAAACAGCACCATTTTGTTTTGACTTCCATTTTGCCATTTCAATGGGCCAGTGTTTCGTTTTGAGTTTTTGAAACACTATTCCATTTGGTTCGTCGAAACTGTTTCGCTGTTTCAACTCTGTTTCGATATTTTGCCCATAGGCTGTAGTGGGGAAGCATGTAACTGCCTATAACTTTGTCATTTCTTGCCTGATTCAGATGAAAATTGTAGAGATAGTAGCCCCTTCTAAGGCCACAAAGCCTGCCGAGTTTCAAGGAGATACATGCAGCAGTTTCTGGGAAACTACACCTCAAGCTGCTGACAAGCAAAACTCATGACTTGTCAATGTGTTTGTGTTAAGGTGCAGCAGGGTGAAAAATGCAGGCATGGTAGCCCCAGCTGAGGCCATGAAGCCTGCCAGCTTTCAAGGAGATAGGTGCTGGGGTTTCTGGGAAACTGTACCTCAGGCTGTTGACAAGCAAAACTC
>NW_017729034.1:5301504-5311256 GCF_001723915.1 Gavialis gangeticus
AAAACTCGTGACATGTGTGACTTTGTGTGTGTGTTAAGGCGCACCCTCACTGGTGCTGGGGCCTCTACATGACACAGCAGCGTGCCCCAATGAGGTCTCCTCCTCCCTTACAACCTCAGCTTGGTCCACTACTTTAAATAACAACAGGTAAAGTCACGGGTGTCTGGTGCCTCTTGAGTCAGTGACGGCATGTGGCATGGACCAGGGGGGATGGGGGGGTGTCCCCTGGCAGCCAATCCTGCTAACCGGGGGGAGGAGGGAGGTCCCCCACAGCCGATCTCACTCACCGTAAACCTCCTGTGGCCACTTCCAGAAGCGGCACAGCTGCTTTTGCTGGCAATCCCACTTCCTGGTGAGCAGTCGCAGGGGGGGGCACCCACCTGCTCCCCTGCCCACCGTCTAAACAGGGAGCGAGGCCTGACATGGGGTGCACCGATGCTCTCAGGGGGTCCACATGCCGCCTGGTGCACCCCCTATGCATCGCCCCTGAGTAAAATAGTAACTTAGTGAGCAGCAGCACAGTAACACCAGCAGCGTCTTAGGCAGCCAAACTGTGACAGCCTTTCTTTCCTCCTCTGCAGGAGCATCTTCTCCAGCAGCTGCCAGAGAACTGTCCCTGCCAGCCCTGGGGCTTAGATGTGCCCAGGACCCTGCGTCCTTCCACTCAGGTGCTAGGGGTGTTGGTCTAAGAACATGGCACTGGCAGACAAGGTCCTTTGGGTCTATCTAGTGTGGTATCTTTTAGCAGACCAACTGAATAGTTACAGAAATATATCTTAGCAAGCTTTCTGGTTGAAAAACCCTTCATCAGGCTGAGGAAGCACCTGCAGTCGGTGTGTGTATATGTGTGCTGTGCCTGGATGGAAGGAATAGTAAAGAAGCCAGAGGCTGGCATGCAATGCAGGCAAGAAAGCCAGTCAGTGAAAATGGAAATAGAGGAATTAGGGTGTAAGGGACAGGCTGGGGGGGGAGGGGTAGAAGGGGGATGTAGCAGCACAGGTAAAAATGGATAGGTACCTGGGGAGTCAGATGTCCGGCAGGTTGTAGTGTGTAAGAATTCCAAAGTCTCTATTGAGTTCATGACTTTCTGTACCTAAGAGGTTGATGAAGTGCAGTTCATAGGCTCATCTGTGAAAAGCGGTTTGTAAATTCAAACAAGCACTGAACCTCACTAACCTCATCACCAGAAGCTAACTTCCTACAGCCAAAAACACATGGATGGATCCAGGCCATTCCATAACAAGACACACAAAACCTCCCAACAATATCTCCAGTATGGAGATATCTTCACAGTACAATACATATCTCCATCAGGCACCAAGTGCCCTTATGGAAATTATATGGAGACACCAAGCAACAACTGCGCACCAGAATGAGTGCACACCAAAAATCTATCAAAGACAACAACAAAACACCACCCGTCTCCAATCTCTCAGGCCTGATCCTCAAAGGGACATTACAAACCACTTCTGACAGATGAGCCTATGAATTGTACTTCATCAACCTCCTAGGTACAGAAAGTCATGGACTCAATACAGACATTGGAATTCTGACACACTGCAACCTGCCGGACATCTGACACACAACCACTTACAGGAAGAATAAATTCTCCAGTTGAAACTACCAGAGAGAAGTGTAAGAATATAGAATATGGTAATTATTTTAATTGCCATTTGCCCAGAACTCTGAGAGTGAACATCACATCTCTAGGGTGAAGTGGCATAAAACACAGGACTAGTAATGAGGGTGAAAAAGAAAAATATTCCTATCAGGCCTGACTGCTCCTATTAATACCTGCAGTCATTTTCCTGCCTTGCTACATACTGCTCTATTGAGGAGACCAGAAGTGCAAATGGTGGTGACAGTGAAGCTGCCTGTAGATAACTGTGGCCTTTATAGCGTGGATGATTGTGGGAGTACTTACAATGGTGGTACGGATCCAAGCTCAGAATGGCAAGATGTAATGAACACAAATGGGTTGTGTTCATCTCAGCCCACTTTACCTTGTGCTTCCTGGGTTTGATTTATATGTATGGTATATGTATGAATAGCTCCCATATGACAGAGAGAGAGAAAGAGAGATCTTGAATTGCAAAATTAAAGATTGAGGGGGACAATTTTTAGAAGCATTCCAGGGACTCAAGGGCATGAGTCCCATAGACTTTCAGTGGATAAATGTATTGGTATCTAAGAGGCACTGTGCTTTGCCTGAAAGGGAAGAGGCCTGAGATAAAGATGTGGGTTCCAAGTTATGTCACTGCTGGCCCTCTACATTACTATAGTGTCTCAATGACTTCAGTGTGGCCCCAAGCAAGAAAGCCCCAAGCATGTGAATGGGTTTTAGGTTAAGTCCATACTGACGTGTACTTAAGTATACTCTACGTATGCTGAAGTGTATGAAACAGAGATCAGAGACTTCTGTATGATTGAGTGAAACATCTGCAATATCACTGACAGAAAAAAAATGGCATTACCTATATAAAATAGTTGGGGGCAGGGAGGCTGGAATTTAACACTATATGATCTCCTTTCCACTAACTGTTGCCTTCTCATATGCTTTTCATCACTATTAGTAAATCAAATTATATATGCATAAGAAAAGTCAAGTCTACAGTGGATGCATCTACACCTGCAAATAATCCAGTAGTTTACTCTTGGGCCAGCCCTGCGACTGTGCAGGTGGCTCTGGGAGAGAAGGGTCTCCCAGCCCTGGACCTATGATTGTGGAGTGGGAGCTGGGAGCTCCCTGCTGCCTGAGCAGGGGGACATTCTCCTCACTCAGGCTTTGGTGACAGAGCCCCCCTCCAACAGCAGGCAGCTCCTGGGGGCAGGAAGAAGTCTCCCATTCCTTGCTGCCCAGCTGACTGAGAGCATATTTACTCCCACCAGGCATCTACATGTGCACTACTGACAGTAAGGAATTGCAAGTAAATTTGCTACTTCCATTTTCAGGTAGCAAATTTACTCATGATCAGAGCAAATTACTGTGCAGTAAGCATCTGCACATGTAGATGTGGATGCTTACGGTGCAGTAAATAGCTCTACTGGGCAATAAAGTGTAGATGTGCCCGGTGAGAGGTAGTTAGCCATATTAATCTGAAGTCAGGCAGAAGGCAGGGTAGATTTGCACCTTATAGACTGACTATCAGAGCTGTGTAGTGTAAGTTTTTTTAGCAGAGAGATTTTGCAGTGTGTGAAATGCAATATGAAATCAAGAGATGCTTGACTGGTATCAAATTTCAGCACATGCCTGAGAATCAGATTGGGATTCTTAAGAGATTTTCTTGTCTATTTTGATCAAACCCTGGCTGATTTTGCTTCTGATACATATGGAACACTCATTTTTATGTTGTTTCAACGTGAAATGTTTCTATTTCCATTGACAGGAGGAGTAGTCAGCCAAATCCAACCATTCACATAGGTTCTTAACCTGCGTGCAGGACCTTCATCTAATGCAGAAGGTATATGGTCCCACTAGGGAGAATGTCTTACTGGACTTGGTGTTGGCTATGGGGGAGGACCTGGTAGGGGAGCTGCAGATTCGTGGTCACCTTGGGGACAGTGATCACCAATCACCTGAATTCACCATATGGCATAGGGTGGGTCAGATAACTAGTAGGGTGGAAGTGCTTGACTTTAGGAAGGCTGACTGCAGTGTGCTTAGCAGTCTAGTTAGTGATGCACTGCAGGATAGGAGTATTGGTGAGATGGGAGTCCAGGAAGGGTGGTTGTTCCTAAAGGAAGCAATCCTTTGAGCGCAAAGGGAGACGATCCTAGTACAAGGGAAAAGGGGGAAAGGAGCCAAAAAACTTACTTGGCTAACCAGGGAAGTTCAGGGGAGCCTAAGGGCAAAAAAGAAGGCGTATAGGCAGGGGAAGCAGGAGGAAACTACCAAGGAGGGGTATACCTACTAGGCCTGCACTTGCAGGGAGGCAGTTAGAAAGGCCAAAGCAACTACAATGTAGGCTGGCAATGCAAATTAAAGACAACAAAAAGTCTTTTTTTAGGTATGTAGGAAGTAAAAGGAAGGTGCAGGGCAGCATAGGACCCCTGCTAAACAAGGAGGAGCAATTAGTGACAGACAGAGGGGACAAGGCTGAGTTATTCAATAGCTTTTTGCCTCAGTGTTCCTGAACAGGGGTCAAGATAAGTCTCCTTGATTTGAGTACCTTGGCTTAAGCCCTCATCCAGACCACCTGGGAAACACTAAATGAATTACTAGGGTGTCCTGCATAAACAACCTCCCCCCCGCCCTCGCAAGCAGTGTAACACAAAAGACAGATTTATTATAGAAAACAGAGGAAAACACCAAATGCAATATAAGACACTGCTACCTACAAGACATGGTCTATATGTTATACTGTCATGGACCCCGAAGCTTCTAGGCCAGATTATTTGGCCTGCTAAAACGAAAGTGCACATAAAACTCCAAACGGAGCCAGGTTGATTAATGGCAACAGCCGGCCCAACCACACAGCTTGACTAAAGCAAAAGACCATCAAAAGAAACAAGGGGAAAGACCGGGCCTACTCCGTAAGCCTGGGCTGCAGGTAGTTTGGGTCACAGCTCCACTGGGAGCAAAAAGCTGCAAACCTCAACCCCAGCACAAAACTGGCAGGATTAGAAACTCCCAGGTTTCAACCCTGTTTAAACTGCCAGGCCTAACTCCTGGCCAGCCAACCCAAGGAACTATTATTCTTTCCCCCAGTATTAAAACCTTAAAACCTCAAAAAAAAAAATTTAAAAATGGTGGGGGTGTGGAACAGGAACAGGAGGAAGAGAGAGGAGTTCCCAGACACTGCTCTCTCCTCTACCTGAGCTTCCCGATTTGCTTTCTGCAAACTCCTTCTCTCTTGGGTAAGACTTCACTTTTCAGCAGCTCCTAGCAGCTACTCTTCCCACAAACCAGCCTAAATCACCTTACATCCTTTTGCATGACATCATCCTGGCCTTGTCCAGTCAGGGAGAGCCACACATCAGTTCCTCTTCCAACCAATCAGCCTGCAGAATCCTCTGCTTCCCCTGACCAATGAGGCCAGAGGGTTTTACATATTTCCCCCAGATACAGGCCCCAGCTTACCATGTGCTGAGCACATGGCTAAAACACAGGGGCCATCTTGCCTGTATAAACCCTGCCACCACATACAACCCAAGCATGGGTGACTGGTGCCTCTTGAGTCAGCAGCCGGGGGGAGGGAAGGGTCCCCTGGCAGCCGATCTCACTGATGTGGTGGGGGGACCCCATGGCCTATCTCACACACTGCACGGCCTGTGCTCACAGGGGGGGCACCAGCACTCCTGCCTGCCCCACTGCCCATCAGCTAAAAGGAGTACAGCCTGACAGGGACTGCACCAGCACTCTCGGGGTGCACGTGCACCCCTATGCACCCCCTACATGTCGCCACTGAGCCCAAGTGTGCATGTGGGTGTTCCATGATATACCAAATGGAGTTGCCAGACATGCCCCATAGGGAGATGGAGAAATAGCTCTGCAATGCCATGCTGATAAAGGTGTGAGGCATGCATCTCTTGCACCAATAAGTGTACACAGGGGAAGTAAGTTTGTGTGGGTTGGTGGGTGCAAAATACATTTCTCTTTTGAGGAACTACTAAGCCCTGCCAATGGAGAAGGGCTGCTTGCATTTGCTTTGATTCCCTTTGAAAATATTATAAGCCTTTAAGACGTCCAGAGGAGATAAAACTTTCCAAGAAGTTCTGAAGACCTATTCCTTCCAGTTCCCTCACATGCATAAAAGTAGGTTAGATTCCTTCCCCAACTCTTCCACCTCCCACTGAGAGAATATGGGATATGATCGAATTGATAGCTCAGAATCTTGCCATTTCAGTCTGTTCTGGGAAAAGCATGGAGGGAAGAGACAGAGCATAGAAAACCCAGCGGAATGCAAGTAGCACAAAGGCCTCAGGTACACAAGTCTCCTTGGATAGAAGGTGGTAACAGAAGGAAGAAGAGTAGGGAGAGAAAAAAAAGGACTTCAGCTGGATTCAGTGTTTTCAAGGCTAAGTCACGTCATCCTGACCATCTAGTCTGCCCTGCTACTTAACATCAGCCTCAAGCCATGATTCCTTCACCTAACACAGCAACTTGTGGCTGAACAAATGCCTGTGTTAGAGGGACAGCAAATCTTCATTATCCAGTGTAGAATGGGCAAACCATTGGAACTTCCTAGATTTTGCAAAATTAGTGTTCTTTAAATACAGGTTTTGGTGAGGAAATTTCTAGGTTTTTTTTAAAAGTAAAAGGAGACAACTCCACCTCCCACCCCCTGGTATACTCCCATCATGTAGCATCATGGGGTGCTTGTACACGTCATGCCATTACCATCTACACGTGTTGAAAATGTCACTTTATGTGGCTTAATGGCATCACACTGAACGCATACAGGGGTTTTGGGCAGTTTAAATGAGTTTCCATTGTTGCAAACTAAACTATACCCCAATGTAGTTTAGTTTGCAGTGTTGCAAATTGCAATGATGCAGCTGTCAGCTAGTTCCCCAGCTGCAGGAGAGGTGGGTAGGTGCTGCAGAAAAAAAGGACTGGGCCCGTCACCACTTCTGCCTTCAGCAAGCTCCTGTAACTGGCAAGACACTTGGGGCCTCCTGGGAATGTGCTGGCTTGCCCCTGGGACGGCCCAGAAAGGTGGCAGGAGGGCGGCTGGGTTTCTGGTGGTGGGAGAAGGCAGATGGTAATGGTGTATGGGGTACTAGAAGTCGAGACAGGTTGCTAGCTGGTCAGGTGCTGCCCCAGCTTGGAATTGCCCCATCCAACACTTCTCCAACCCCACCTGGGTTTCCAGCACCCCATGCACTGTCCCTGACTGCCTTCTCTGGCCACCAGCACACCCAGCCACCCTCCTGCCACCTCCTTGTGCTGTCCCAGGGGTAAGTTGGTGTGCTGGTGGCCAGAGAAGGTGGTGGAGATGGCACATGGGATACTGGAATCCTGGGTGGGAAGCATTGGATTAGGCACCTCTGAGCTGGGGCAACACCTGGCCAGCTAGCAGCCCACCTAGGCTTCTAGCACCCACTGCACCATCTTCACCACTTTCTCTGGCTGCCAGCAAACCGAGATGCCCTCCTGCCACCTTTCTGCACTGCCCCAGGGGCAAACCAGCCCATTCCCAGGCAGCTCTAGGTGTCCCACCAGCTGCAGGAGCCTGCTGAAGGCCGAAGCAGTGAGGGGCCCGATCTTTTTTTTTTCCAGCGGAGCCTGCTCTCCTCTCCTGCAGCCAGGGGGTGAGTTACCAGTGGGCCGAGCAGCCCCTGAGCTGTGGGGGGCCCTGGTTCTTCCCTCCATGGTGCCAGCGGCCCCTGGGGCTACCCAGGAGGGCTGCTAGTGGGTAAGTGTTGCCCCAGTTCAGGGTCAGGGAAGAGTTGGATTGGGCTGGGTGCTGCCTCCGAGTTGGGGCAGGACCCGCACCACTAGCAACCTGCCTGGGTGGCCCTGGGGGCACCACTGCCATGGAGGGAAGGACTGGGGTTCCCCATAGTTCAGGGGCCACTCAGCCCACTGGCAGCTCACCCTCTCCACCCACCCCTGGCCATGGACAGGCTCCAGCTCTGAAAAAAAAAGAAAAGGATTAGACCCCTCGCCGTAACATGGCGTAAAAATTGAAATGGTTTAGCCCTCGGGTTTTTATTTTATGCTGTTTCAATTTAGGAGGCATAGAGTAAAACCCTTAGGACTAAATCCCGTCACGTGTACAAGCGCCCTAATACTGACACCATTTGGCTTGGTAAGATGCTGTAACATTTTATCTATCAAGGGAAGTGATTATTCCCCTCTATCCAGCACTGGTGAGGCCACATTTGGAGTACTGTGTCCAGGTTTTGGAAACCCCACTACAGAAAGGATGTGGACAAATTAGAGAGAGTCCAACAGAGGGCACTGAAAATGGTTAGGGGTTGGGGCATATGACTTATGAGGACAGGCTGAGGGAACTGGGCTTATTTAGTCTAGAGAAGAGAAGACTGAGAGGGGATTTAATAGCAGTCTTCAACTACCTGAAGGGTGGGTCCAAAGAAGATGGAGCTAGACTGTTCTCAGTGTGGCAGATAATAGAACAAGGAGCAATGGTTTCAAGTTGCTGCAAGGGAAGTTTAAGTTAGATATTAAGGAAAACTTTCTCACTAGGAGGGTAGTAAAAAACTGGAACAGGTTACCCAAAGAGGTCATGGAATCCCCATCCTTGTAGGTTTTTAACACCTGGCTAGACAAAGCCTTGGCTGCAATGATCTAGTTGGAGCTGGTCCTGCTTTGAGCAGTGGGTTGGACTAGATGACCTCCTGAGGTCCCTTCCAACCCACATTTTCTACAATCCTATGATCTACTGCTTGAGCTAATAGAGGAACTGGTGGCAATGTGTCATATTACCACAACATAAGAAAGGGATATTTGCCCTTGGTGGAGGCAGAATGCTAGCCTTGCTGGCCCTAGGATAGAACTGATGCATCAAATTCCTTTTATTTTGATTTTATCAGATTTCAAGGGGGGGAATCCCTACTCCCTCAGATTCAATCAGACTGGTAGGGGTAAGCAAACAGGCAAAATATACATTTCTTCTCTCCTTTAATTTTCCCTATCTCCACCCCTCCCCCCAAACTCCCATTTCCATAAGCTCTTTTGAAATCTGGACAGATGCACTTAACTTTATACCATGTCTTTCTCCCATTCTCGTTATCAGAACAGGAAAGGCCAGAGGAAAAAACCATCAGAGAGAGGATGTTCTTCGGTAGGATGACCATATGGCCTGGTTTGGCGAGGACAGTCCTGGGTTTTGTAGGCCAACCTGGAATGTAAATTGGCTGATGAGATTTGAAGCAAAAGTCTTGGGTTGGTACCACCCTGCTTGCATTTGCCTGGCCCTGCTCCTCTTGGATAGGCTAGAGGCATGGGGTGGATTGGGCTGAGCACCACTCTTCCTGCTTGGGGTGAGGATTTCATAGATTTCATAGACATTAGGGCTGGATGGAATCCTGGAAGATCATCGAGTCCAGCCCCCTGCCCCAGGGGCAGGAGGTCAGCAGGGATCATAGGATCCCAGCAAGATAAACATCCAAATGTCTCTTGAAGGCATTCAAAGTAGGTGCTTGAACCACCTCCGGCGGCAGACTATTCCAAACCTTGGGGGCTCGGATAGAAAAGAAGTTCTTCCTTATGTCCAGCCTGAAATGGTCATGGAAGAGTTTGTGACCATTTGACCTTGTCATCCTTTGGGGTGCTCTGGTGAGCAAACATTCCCCCAGATCCTGGTGAGCACCCCTGATAATCTTATAGGTGGCCATCAGATCACCCCTGAGCCTGCGCTTTTCCAGGCTAAAGAGCCCCATGGCTCTCAGCCTGTTGTCGTAAGGTCTGTTTTCCTGACCTCTGATCATGCGTGTGACTTCCATCAACCACCACCCTCTGGGTCCTACCGTGGAGCCAATTCCCTGGCCAGCGGATCGTGGTGAGGCCAAGGCCGCAGTTAGCCAGTTTTGCCAAGAGGTGATCATGGGATACCAGATCGAAGGCTTTTTTAAAGTCAAGGTATATGACATCAATCTCTTCCCCCTTGATCAGGTGATAGGTCACCTGGTCGTAAAAGGAAATGAGATTGGTCAAGCAAGACCTACCTGCAGGAAACCCATGCTGGCTATCCCTTAGGATGTTGCCATCAGCCAGTCTGTTAAGGATGGCCTCTTTGATAATCTTTTCCAAGACCTTCCCCGGAATAGAGGTCAGGCTGATGGGC
>NW_017729034.1:5316256-5318102 GCF_001723915.1 Gavialis gangeticus
GGCGGGATAGACTTTGCTTGCGCATCCAGGATTGCTCCCTTGAGGTATGCCAAGGATAAGCCAGAGCAGAGGGGACTGGGGGAGGGGCTGAGGCCAGGGCTCAGGCACTTGTGTGTGGTGAGCCAGGATGCTGGAGCAGGGTGGGGTGGGACAGCATGGAGGCCCATGGCTGGGCTCCATCCTCTGCACACAGAGGCTGGACCCCACTGGAAGCTGGTGTCAGACATTCCATGCACTCTGTTTCTTCTGGTCTGGCTGATAATCAGATCAGAGACGTGCTCTTTCTTTTGTCCCTAGGGCAAAGCGTTCTCTTTGGAATAAAGAATAATGTTGGCTGTTCTTCCTTCTGTGTCTTGTCTCTATCCCTGCCACAGAACCTGCTGACCCTTTTAGAGGCAGCCCAGCAGCCCACTCCACCTTTGATTGAATTGAATTGCAAATCTGGGGAGGCCTCAGAGACAGCGAGACATCCATTTCAATTCTGTGTCCCTGTTCTCCCACCCCTGGGACAGGCTCAGGCCCCGAGGAAATGCAGTCAGCCTTCGTTAACGGAGGGCTGTGATAAGATTAGCTCTCTATTTAATAAGAACGCAGTCACTTCATCCCATCTGTGCTTGATCCTACTTCAGATAGGGTCAGACAGAAGCAAAAAACAAATGCAAGGCGCTTGGCATACCCTCAGCAACTCGTGGGCCAAATGCTTGTGCTTCCAAAGGTGGTACTGAAGCAGAAGAAGTACAATGTCTGACTTCTTGTCCACCCCATCTAATTACAACTATCGGACCAGAGGTGACTGAAAACAGAAGGAACCTGCCAATAGTATTTCAAAAGCACTTTTGCTAGGAGTACCAGCCAGCTGCCTGTCCTGGTACTGGGGAATCTGTCAAGATGGATGACCAACAGGAGACTGCTGTGACCTGCAGCGGCTGGTGGATGGAATTAAACAGGCTTAATCCTAAGGAAATCAGGCTAGCCACTCACCAACTACACCAGAGCCTTGGTGTCTGTATCCCTGCTTAGAGTGACTAATTCCTCCCTGGACTGGGGAGGGTGAAAGGTCAAAGGGGCAGCTCACACTGGGTCACAGATCACAGGAGGGAATACAAATCAAAATGGGCCCTTGGCTTTTTGGTTTGGTTTTCATTAGTTCTTTCATTTATCTTTTTCTTTATTTTTATCGCCAGTCTTGCTTGCCTTTTGGAGCAAGCTCCTCCTGTTCCTGAAACCCACAGGAGAGTGGCTCAGAAGGCGGTAGCCGTGTTTACTTGGCCTGTGCCTCCCTTAATAATGTTTGTATTAGGGCAGCATTTCACTGCAGTCTCCTTGGATCTGTTTTTTCTGGTGTTGACTTCCCTGACCATGCTCCCAGCCAGTTCAACTGTGCAACACTTGCAGCAAATTGCAACATATCATTACAGCTTGGCTGTGTGTACCAGGCTTTAATTTGTGGTGTGCCGGGTGGCATCCTTGGTCTGTGTGGTGCCCTGTGTTCATCTCAAAGAAGCAGACTCTGCCTCCTTTCAGCACACTATGTTGTTAGTGTAACTTGAGAATGTGTACTTCCCTTCCTAGGGCCTTCCCTTGGGTGCTTATTACCAGGTCTTTTGGGAGCACTGTGTACAGCAGGGGTGTCCAAACTTTTTGAATGTGGGGCCGGATCATGAACTTTTTATCACCCAGTGGGCTGGTGAGCCATATTCAAAGACCTCACAGGAAGTGGTATCACATCAGGAAGTGATGTCACGTGACCTTTGACACCAATGAAGGTCTCAAGAATATATGAAAGGGTCATGAGCAAACTTTAAAAGTGGGTTCTCATTTAAAGGAGAAAAACATGTAACTGTGG
>NW_017729034.1:5323102-5325845 GCF_001723915.1 Gavialis gangeticus
AGTGGGTTCTCATTTAAAGGAGAAAAACATGTAACTGTGGCTTTTCTCTGTGGGCTGGCAGAGTTCCAGCCTGCAAGGGGCTACTTGGGCCCCCCCACACACTGGGGCACTCAGGTCTGGAGGTAGGAGCTGTGAGGGACACTGGGTTGGGACTCTGAAAGGCAGGGACCCCCCCCCCACACACACACACACAGGTGCCGGGAGCCCACAGTCACTGGCCCGGCCCTGGGGGAGGTGCCATCTTTCCGGCCTGGCCCGGCCCAGACCGGCCCTACCTGCGGCACCCCAGCCGGGCAGGAGGTGGCAGAGGCAGACGACGAGGGTGAGCCCGGCTGCTGTGATGCGTCCACGGGTCCGTATCGCTGCATCATGCTGCGCCGTGCCAGGCTGGAGGTAGCCGGGGCCTGCGGGTGGGGAGTGGCAAGTCGCTCGGGCCAGGAAGCAGTGGCTTCCCCACGTGGTGCTGGGGATGGGAGGAGGCGGGCCGGGTTTGCGCTCCTCTTCCCACACGCACCGCGTCGGCAACATCAAGCTGACGCAGTGCGTGTGGGAACCTTGTCCCTTCCCCAGCCCTTCAGCAGCCATTAGGAAGCTGCTGAGGGGCTGGGGGAGGTACAAGGGGTGGGAACGAAAGTAAAGTGTGTTTACTTCCGTTTCCCGTCGCAGCACCGTGGGCCACAGAAAATGCCTTGGCGGGCCGCGTGTTGGACAAGCCTGGTGTACAGGAGCCAGGGAAAGGGACTTATTTTGTCTCTGTGTGTCTCAACTTTTGGTGTATTTTTTTCTTTCTCTCAATGAAAACAGCAAACGAATCTGGAATCTTGTTTCAGGGTTCAGTGTCCTTTTTTAAATGTAAAAAGCCAGGTTACTAGTAAAGTAGAATCCTTTATAAAGACCTTTAGATACTTATATGGCCTCTATTAGACCTGGCTATAAAACAACAATTCTGTTTTTGCAAAAGATTTGCATGTTTTGAAATCCCTTACTATTCCAGAGTGTTGAACAAACATAAGTGTGTGTGTATGTGTGTGAGAGAGAGAGACTTGCCCAATAATAGCCAGCAGTCTGGTGGTTAGTGCACTGAACTGGATGTAAGAGAACCAGCTTTAAGACACTGGACCAAATCAGACACAGAAGGGACTTGATCCTGGGCCACCCACCTCCCCAGTCACTCTCTCTGTCTTGCTCTGCTGGTTAGTAGCACCAGGCTTACTGAGAACTGAGGGAGAGAGGGGTGTACTGCTGCTTTGCTTTTTCCTTTGTTTCCCTTTTTTGAGGAGATGAAGTTTTATGTATGTGTATTTGGCTTGGTGACTGTTAGGGAGCTCTTTTTTGGGGAGTTGGTATTCTTGCACTTATTTCCTGCCTTCTTGGGCTGTGCCTATGGAACACACTTCTCAGTTTACTGTAGATACTGTGGCTTTGACTTGGGGCCAAAGGTTGTGGATTTTCCTTCCCTCCAGTTTCTGCATGTTTGTAAGGGTCTGTTCTAACTGTGGAGAAGACAACTGGCAGTAAATACACATGGGATGCCCTGTATATGAGCAATACTGCTGTGTTTGTCAACTGTGTGGTTATAGAGTGTACTGCTGGATGAGGTATTTTTGTCTCTATTGACTTTCTCTTTCTCTGTCATTAGAATTACCATCCCTAAAGCCCTTCCTCTTTTAAGGGTCAGCAGTTGGTCTCAGATATAGCAGAATGCAATAAGATCACCAAGCTCAGCAGGCAGGTTTTAATATTCTTGAATATTGCTTATAAGCCTCTGAAGGGTTCCTTGAAGTACAGGACTGGTGAGTGTGATTATGGTTATCTCATGTCTGTTGCTACTGAGGAGATGGTCTGTGTTCACTCTGGGAATCTGACTCATTTAATTACTGGAAGAGGCAGCTGCCCCTTGGAAGGCTGACCCCATGCCTATGAACGTGGAAATGTTCAGGAGTAAAGCAAAGGGCTGGTTGTTGCTGGCAAAGGCTGGGTCCCAGCAGGCTCTAGATGTCAGTGCTGTGGAATGATCATACATTCTGGTCCTCCAGATCTACTGGAGGGGACCACAGGGCACCTCAGGTGGCTTCTGTACAATGTAAGGAAACTAGTTTAGATGTTTTGGTGGTCCCTGAGTGACCTTTCAGCCTGTGCCTGTTTGTGAAGTTAAGGCTGAGCCAACTACTTTGGATTCTGTGGCTTTGGCTGTGGATTCAGTTATGCTGGCTAACTCCCATAGTAAAAAAGAAAAAAAAAGGTGATTGGCAGTGGTTAGGACTTTACAACCTGCTGCAAGGAAGTTGGTTTGATCGGCATTGGGAAGGAGCCCAATTCTGAGGATGCTGCTATAGAAGGATCTATGCCTGGGGATACAGAGAGTTCCTAGGAGGCAGTATTGCCCTCTCAGTCCCAGCAGTCTCCTTCCTCAAGTTCCCTTGTAGTCCCCTCCCTTGTGGTGAGTAGGGACAAAGTTTGGGCATGTGGAGGAAGATGAATTCAAAGATCCTCTAGGTTCTGACTTGCCTGGAGGGAGTGTATTGTGTATGAGATCGGTAGGTTTTATATATGATTAAGTGAGGCCTGGGGTTTAGAGGTGTCAGATTCATTTCCATATTTTAACCTGACTTCTTATCTGCTCAGCAAACTATTATGGGTGCAGACAAAAGTGACAATTTTCACCCGAGGTGTGAGAAATGTCTTGTATATGATTTCATAGAATTCATAGACATTCGGGCTGGAAGGGACCTTGGAAGATCAT
>NW_017729034.1:5326314-5338693 GCF_001723915.1 Gavialis gangeticus
CCCCATCTCTTACTTGTTTGTCTGCTAAGCTTGCCGGTCCGGGCTGGGCTATAGTTGCGGGTACCGGTCTGGTGTATCCTCCGCCCTCATCTTCCCCTTCCCCCAACGAGCCTAGTTTAAAGCCTGCCGGAGGAGGTCCGCCAGCCTATATATTTGTAGTGCTAGCCAGTATAGCACTGCCGAGCCTATAAACATGCTGCAGGTTTTTCCTCCCAGAGTGGAGAATCTTGCATTTTTGGGTGTTAAACACCATCAGGTTCTTGTCTGCCCATTTCCTGAGCCTGTCAAGGTCAGCCTGGATTGTCCCCCTGTCTTCAGGTGTGGACGGAAACACTATAGATGAAGGAAACTGATGACCATAGTGAGTGTTTCCTTGGCTAGTGGTAATATCAGCAATTAGCTGTTTGGGGATTTTAATTTGAAATTTGTTTTTTTTCCCCTTCTTAAATTGCTGTGATGAGTGCTGGTCTCACTCATCACTTTACATGTGGTCTCTGTGCATGAATGGGTGCAGGGATAGCAAGAAACAAAAGCCTCTTTTTGGGTATCTCTTTCAGAAGAGGTTGGGCATTCCCTTTCTGCAAGAGATGTGCACACATGAGGGCAGTTTGAACAAGCTGGCTTGCTGATTGGAGAAGGGAGGTTTTCTTTAGTCATGGTTTTGCTGCATGTATAAAGAGCTACAGTTCTGTCTATGGGTAGGAAGAAACTTGATTCAGTTTTTGTTCAGGAAGTTATTCAAGGCTGTTTGTTGACAGTTGGAGTGCTTTTTGAGCCATATTGTCTTTTTTGTTGTGGTTGGTAATGTTCATGGCCGTGTGTAGACAGAATGAGGGGCATGTGTGCATGACACTTTAATGGTGTTGGTGTTTGCATGTGTCGGTGGCATATTGCACCAGTAGTTCCAGCTGTTGTAGCAAATTCAGTGGTGTAACGCGCCTTAAGTGACTTGGGGGGCAGCAAAGTAAAACTTCTCTGAGGAGTTTTAGTTTGCTGTCCTATAGTCGTGGAGCAAAGCACCAGGCTCCATGCAGCTCAGGGGCTCTGCAGGAAACCCATGCAGGCAGCCTCGGAAAGCAGGCTCTACCCAAGAAAAAAAGTGGCAAGCCTGATCTTTTTTTTTTTTTTTTTTTCCCCCCCCTCCCTGGAGCCTGCTTGACTGCCTGAGCTGTGCGGGGGCCTGATGTTTCCCTCTGTGGTGCCCCCCCCCCCAGACCACCCGAGCTAGGTGCCTGTGGGCAGGTGCCGCCTGGAGGTGGGGGGCCGCTGCTGCTGTGGAGGGAAGCACCCCACCCCCACAGCCCAGGGACTGCTCTGCCAGCTGGCAGCTCACCCTCCTCTCCCCGCTGCTGGAGAGGCAGGTTAGTTTGGGTGTGTGCACAGCATGGGAACTTAAAGGGCTCTGATTTGAAGTGGTGTTTTTAAAAAGCCACCGCTTCAATATAGGGTCCCCATTTCATCTACACACACCTTATGCTCTTATTGTTGGGAAAGAGAAGATTAATGTTTTTTTCTTCCTCTTACAATCAGGGTGCTACTTTGGCAAATTATTTGACAAGTGATATTTTGATGTAGGGAGGTGATTTTAATTGTACTCTGGATGGGAGATAAGACTGAAGTCATCTGGAACCTCATCTGCAGTCTTCTGAGTGCCTTTTAATCATTTTACAGGTGCTTGGTCTGTCTGAGGTTGGGTGATGTTTTCATTCTGGTGGAAGGCAGCATACCTGCCTGAGTGCAAGTACCAGCTCATTTGCATTAGTTTTATGTGGTTTCTCATCATGAATACACTTTTATTTTCTAATTCTATTGTCCCTACTGCCATTTTAGATCATAATGTGGTCTGGTGTATAGTAATTCTTTTCTCTCTTCAAGCTCATTGCTTCTATTGGCATTTTAATACTCATATTCTGCAAGGTCTGGGTGGGCTAATTAGTTTAGGGTGGACTAATTGGTGCTATTAATCAGTAGTGCTAATTTGCCTGTCCTAAGTGCTGCACAAAGGTGTCAGCACTGCATCTGGTTCAGAGTAGCCTGCCAGGGGAAGCACAGAATGCTTGAGGGGCTCATTGTTGCGGATCTGTTGCTTCAAGTAGTGCTTTTCCTTCTTGACTGCAATGGTAATGGTGGGAAGTTAATGTTTAAATAGTTTTGTCAGGAATATGCACAGAAGACAACTCTGGGCCATAGAGTGTGGGAGTTTTAAAGCTGGGGTTGTAGACATGGATACAATTCTTAAGGGTAGTAGTGGTGGTAGGCTTCATGAGAGCTTGAACTATAAAATACAACTTTTGTATCACCTGTTAGATAACAAAACTCAAGGTGCTCTGGTTAGGGCCTTTCTCAAATGGATGGACTTACTCAGTTTTCCATTAGCCTGAAAAAGAAACATGTGGAAGGGAAAACGATTGGCTATTTCATGATGTTGTCAGACTGAGGACTTTCAGATTTTGTGAGTGAGGGTTAGGATCTTTGCAGTCAGGAGGGTTTTGTTTTGTTTGATTTGGTTTTTTGGGGGACTGTAGGCTGCACAGTCTGTATCACTCAGGTTCCTTAAGGATCTTTTCTTCATTAGACATGTAGACACCTGAGTAGGATTTGTAAGTTGAGCATTTGGCTTTAGTGTTTTACCTATTGGGTGCGCCTACAAGAGACACTGTGTTGCTGTAGTGATAAGCTATGGTGACACTGCTTGTTGCTATGGTGGCATAGTATAGGCAGGCACAAATCATAACACTGCATAGTGGCTCACTGCTACTGCACGGTAAGGTTGGAAATGACTCGTGTGGCACCAGAATTGTGCATACCAGTGATTACTGCACAGTACTAAATGACTGTGCAGTAACAACTGTGCAGTTGAGTGCACATGTAGATGTACCCACTGAGTTCTACAAGACCTTTTGGACTCTCCTTGGCCTTGACTTCCTTCAGATGGCTCCAGAGATTCATAGATTGTAAGAAATAGATTTCCAGGAGAAATATGAACAGATCGTGTCAGGGAGAAAATTTTGGGTGGCCAAGAAACAGATGTGGAGCCTGTACAAAACAAACAACCTAGAGGCTATGTGACTTGGTGAGGTGTGGCTTAGGAAGAGAGCAAGGCGGGCCTGGGTTTCAGCTGGACTGTTGTGTCTCACATAGATGTGCCTTGGGTGTCTCAAGGTTACATCACTTCAGGCAAGAGTTAACTCTGAGCATGCTAGCTAGTTCATGTTAGAGTAACTTCAGTCTCTTCCAGGATGCACTGCTCCCAGCCCTCCTCCCTTCCCTTCCATGCAGGGATAGAGCCCGGATGCTCTGGCCCTGACCATGCCTCTGCTTACCCATCTTCTAGTGGCAAGTTAGAGCTGTCTAGGCAAAAAACTGTATTAACCTTTAACATGCCACTGCTCACTGCACATTCTAGCTTTAACACAATTTAATATTCCACAGATATAGTGTGGTCTAAGTGTGATGTGCTGTTTCACCCTTAGGCTGGCTCAGCTGTGGACCCTGATCAGCAGTGTTCCCTCTAAGGAGTAGTGGTCCATGAGCGTGCTGCTTCAGTCCTTAAGTACGCTGCTTTGGTCCCGCCTCCCCCTTTCAGTGTGGTCCATTGGTAAGTGTCCCACAGTAAGTGTCCAGGTGGGAGCAGGCAGGGTTCAGCCACCGCCCTTCTCCATGCTAACTGCTGCCCAGAGCAGCGTAGTGGAGTGCTGTGGGGCAGCCATGGGCTGGACACAATTGATAGAACTGAAAGGGAGGTACCAGGGCTGGTGTGGGACACTTACCGAAGGTAAGCTCCTTACTCCTTATGTGGGGCAGGCAGTGGCCCCTCCCCAAGGTGAGGCAAGGCAGGGCTGGGGGCTGGGGCTGTGGACTGGCACAGGTTCTGCCTGCTCCAGGGAACTGCTCCAGGGGCTCCACCGGCTCTGGGGAACTGCTCCACTCCCCAACCCTGATGCCATGTGCCTCCTCACTCCCCAAGGCAATGCAGGGGTGCGGAGCAGTTCTCTGGAGCTTGCAGGGCCCATGAAGCAGTTCCCCAGAGCCAGCAGAGACTATGCCAGCCCCAGCCCTGTCCCCACCCCCACCTTGCCTCACCTCGTGAGGAGGGGCTGCCTGCCCTGCATGAGGAGTGAGGAGCTTACCTTCAGTAAGTGTCCCACACTGGCCCTGGTGCCTCTGCCTCACTCCACGCCTAGCTCCTCTCCAGTGGGTGCACTGCATTAAAAAGTTGGTGCACAGCAAGATTTTTAATTGTGTGCAGCTGCATACACACGCAGCTTAGAGGGAACCTAGCTGATCAGATATATTTTTGACAACCTTCTCCTATGACAGGATGTAATTTTAGCCTCTGAAAAATTTGATTTGCAGGTCAGGCTGATTTCCCTCAGCCAGGAGAAAGGTTTCGGCTATGTAATCCATGGACATTTGTTTACTTCCTTTTGTGCTTTTGGTTTGGAGGTCAAGGTGGGCTCCTGCATTCAGTTGCTATATAGTGATCCTCATGGCCTCCTTCAGTTCAATGGTATCTGAACAGCCCTTTTCCAGTGCATGGTGAACAATCTGTTTGATTCTCTGGTCAGGGTTGCTGTATGTTTTTTCTGTTGAATCTTCATTAAGTACAGTGCAAAATCACATTCCTGCCCTTCCTCTCCCTGTTCCAGCCTGCATTTTATGCTGATGATGTGACTGTATTTATTATTTATAAGCATTGTGTCCAAGTTTTAATGAGTGCCAGGACTGCTTTTGAGCAGTCTTTCTCAGCTCATATTCACTGGGAGAAAAGTGACTTCTTCGTGTTGGAACCTGCATGACTCCTTGCTTACTGACCTGGCCAGGAGGTATATTTTGGAACTGAACTGGCTTAAGGGTATTGGGAATTATGGAAATGTGGAAGGAAATTCACAGGGTGGAAGTGGGTGTTTGTCAAGGACTCTAATCAGGCAGGCCAGTCTGAGTTAATTGCCTAGGTAGCTATACCTGTCTTGATTCTCTGGATGACAAGCTCTGCCCCAGCTTATTAATTGGCTAGTTTTCTGATTGGCTGTTTGGAGTGCTGCCTACTCATTTAACTGCAGATGCAGCTGTATACTGCTAGGTCAGCTAACAGTTCTGACCCTGGTCTGCTTTGATAAGCCTTCTGGTCCCTGTGCTCTCTGGCTGTCCTGGTTCCTGACTCTGCTTTAGCTTTGTTCTTAGACTTTGACTTGTAGATTATCCTTTAGACTTGCATCTGATTCCTGGACCCTGACCCTGGCCTGTATTTTGGACTCTGCTCCTGGATTTCCCTCCAGACTTGGTCATTTGGCTCTCAAATTCTGATCCAGTGTCCAGCACCCACCTTCCCTCAGTGGGTTAACTATTAGGCCATAGTGCCTATGACCCAGCCCCTAACAGCATTTCCTATGACTCTGTTTCCAAAGGGAAGTGTTAATTACTAATAATGTTTTTGCTTCCATGTTTTCATTGTATTCTCAAGTCCTTATGCCAGTCTGTGCCAGTTCTTTGCATATAATGTGGTTTGCTTGTTATCCTTCGTAGGCTTGTGTGAAGCAGCAAGTATTTGCTTTGGATTTGGATTTGGCTGATTCAAGGGACAGCTATTCGATGCGGTGATTTGAATCACTGTCCCGATTCAATTCAGATTTGGAGATTTGGCACCAATTCAGAGATTTGGCCATATACTATAATGGGGAATCACTAAAATACTTATAACTTCGTCATTTTTTTGGAGATTTGGATGAAAACAGAAGGGTTGGTAGCTACTTCTGAGGGCATGACGTGGCAAGTTTCAAAAAGATAGATGCAAGGGTTTCTGTGAAAGTGTACCTCAAACTGTTGAGAGCAAAACTCATATCACTTGTGTGTGTTACGGCAGAGTGGGATGAATGCAGCAGGGATGGTAGCCCCTAGTGTGGGCATGAGGCCTGCCAGGTTTCAAGCAGAGTGGTGCAGGGATTTCTGTGAAAGTGCACCTCAAGGTTCTGAAACCAAATAAAAAAAGCAAATAGGTGAGGAGTGTGGCAATCACTCCATCTGCACATGGAGCTTGGGGAACCCAAGCAGTGGGAGGTTCACTTTCAGGAACACCAGCTGCTCTACCAAACCACTGCTCCCAATTGCCCTGACCAAGGCCATCTCATGGATGGCCTTCTGTTGCTTGACCAGTCTTTCCAGTATTGGGTATATGGAGTTGCACCGAGTCTCCACATCCTGCATGATTTTGTGCTGCGGGATGCTCAGCTCTGCCTGTTTGTCCCATAGCATCTTGCCCCCCTTGATGCTCCGGTGGAAGTAGCCTGCCACCTTCCTGCATTTCAGACTGAGCTTGCTCGTAGTGATGGCACCATCACTGGGAGCCCTGTCCCCCTCCAAGACATCCCTGACTATGAGGTGGAACTTGTGCGCCACACAGTGGAAGCCAACAAAGTTGGCATCATGCACCACCTTGATCGTATTGTCCCTGTTGTCAGTGACCATGAACCCGTGGGTGAACTCACCCTGCCCAGCAAGCCACCCCTGTACCATGCAGTTCATGGCCACCATGATCTCTCTTGCCATGTGGGACTCATTCATAACCTCCACTTGAAGGAGAGCCCACTGACACCCTGACTGATCACACCAGTGCCCTGTGAGAGAGAGGTAGTCATGATCTCCACCCCGGCTGCTCCAGATGTCTGAAGTGAAGTGCAAGGCTACCTGTGCACCTGCCTTGCACAGTTCCTTCCTCAAATACTCCCTGCATGCCTCATACAGGGAGGACACCACCATCCTGATAAAAATGGTGTGTGCAGGCACTTGGTACAATGGGGCCAAGAGTGCCATGAGCTGCCTGAACCCTGGCCACTCAACTAAGAAGGTTTGGCTATCCAGAGCAAGCATCTCCCCAATGCTCTAGGTGATCTTGCTCACCTTCAGAACATGCCCACCTTTGTCTCCGCCTTTCGCCCACTGGTTCAGAGTGGCCTGCCTCTGCTTCTTGGGGACAGGGGCTGTGGAGTGAGAGGGGGGACTTCTTTTCGGGCACGCTCCCGCTGGTGCCAGGCTGAGGAGAAACAAGGGCAAGGGGGTGCTGCCTCTTGAGATGCAGCAGCTTTGCCATGGTGGCGAAGTGTTTCACCTCCTTGCCCCGGATGATCTGCCTTTGGCATTGCTAGCAGGTAGCATACCTGGGATCATCTGCCACCTCAAAATCATCCCACACTATACTGCCCCCCACCTCTGCTTCTGGGTTGAGAGTGGGGATCCTGCCTTATCCCCCTCCTCACCAGGCAGGGGCACAGCAACAGGAGGAGCTGAGCCACCCACCCCCACAACCTCCTCCGAAGTGCCTTCTAGAGAAGGAGATGTGCCTTTAGGGGAACTTTGAGGGGTGTGGAGCACAAACTCAGATTCCCCCTCCTTCCCCAGACTTTCCTTTGCTATGATCCTCAGCTTCTCTGCTTCCAGATCCAGCTCCTCCTCTGGCACTGGAAGGCTCATGCTGAGAAATGAAATTAGAGTAGAGAATGTCATGCTGCTGCTGGTTAGTGGTGTTAGTGGTGGTGGTGCAGGTGCAGGCATTGCTACCACATCCTTGCTCCCACTAGCAGCAGAAGACTCATCACTGCCAAGAAAGAGGGTAGCAGTTTGGGGCAGCATGGGGCGGGAGGGGAGGGGCTTGTAGCTTCCCTCTACCCCTTCTCCCTCCCCTGCCAGAAGACCTGGCACCTGCCTTTCTAGCATGATTCATAATGTTGTGTGTGTGTGTGTGTGTGTATGTAATATATGTTGTGCTTTCCTGCACAGTGGTGACACACTGTCAGGGAAAACACAGATTTCTTTTTGTGGAGAAAGAGTCAAGACAGACTAACAAGAACAAATAAGAGGATTCTGGGGGAAGAATAAGTTGAAAGGAATGGATAGGGATTCTAATAGGGATTGTAGGCAGGGGTAAGTAGGAAAGGATTGGCTACAACTTACAAGAAGAGAGACTAGCTAGCAAGAGACTAAGCCTTCCAGATGTTGCTGCTCCAAGAGAGCCACAGCTCACAGAAGGCACAGATGACTTCAGACACAGCTTTATATGTTATTCTTTGTCCCTCCCCCAGAGCACTGTGATTGGAAGGGAACTCAGAGAAAGATCACAGTCGCTGGCCAGCTACAGCAGTCTTTCCCCACCCTCTCAGCCTTTTCCAAATATGGAAGATCACCCCATCCCTTTTCCTGTTCTCAGTTTCTGTTTGCTGCAAGCCTTTCGAATCTCTGAATCTCTCCAAATCGATTTGGAGGCTTCCAATTTGATTTGGACCTTTTAATTGGTCTCCTGGTTTGGTTTGATTTGGATTTGGAGATTTGGCTGCTGCATTGGGCCAAATCTCCTCTGAATCAAATCGGCTACTAAAACTTTGCACAGCCCTAATCCTCTGATAGATCTGTACAGGCAGTCGTCAGACTTATGACAAAATTGGTTCCTGAAAATCACATCTTAAGTCAAAATGTTGTAACTCGGAACTGATTTTCCCATAGGAAACAATGTTATAAATGGGGGATTGGTTCCTGAACCAAGGCCCGGTACCCTATTTTCACCAAAAATGACCCAGAATTTTGTACTCTATCAATTATAGAGGAGTAATATAGCTACATTAATGTATTTATATTGTAAATAGTAATCATACTGATTTGGAAGGACTTCTTTGAGGAGACTTTGCTGGCTGTTTTGAAGGGCTCTTGGTTGGACTTTTTGAAGGGTTCTTGGTTGGAGTCTTCACAGGAGTCTTAGCTGCAGGTTTTTCTGGAGTCTCGTCTGCTTTTTTTAAAGAAAGTGTCCAAGGAAGTTTGGACAGATGTTCTCCAGGGAGATGGGTGATGCAGAGAACTTGTTCGCTGGTGTGGCTTAGCATTAGATCAAGTGTTGTAAACTTGAAACTGGCATCAGAAAGTTGAAACAGGGTGTTAATTTACAAGCATTGTAAGTGCAAAACGTAACTCAAAATGCTGCAAGTCAAGGACCGCCTGTATTGTGGTAATAGTGTTTAGTAAACCCTCCCCTGTGGTTTTTAGAAATCTCTTTTAAAAAAAAAAAAAAAAAATCCTGTTAGATTTTTCTGTGGTATAGCTCTCATTGGCTGGAGTTGAGTATTTTCTATCTGTGCATTATGGATGGAGTCAAGGTCTCACTGATTTGATGGATGGAGTTGTTACTTTTTGCTTATAGTCTCCATAGAGGATTTTTCTGGATAAGTCTCTTGCTTGAAGGCACCTGGATTCCTGTTGCTTGAAGGCAAGGCACCCTTTCTCTGGGTTGGGGAGCTGGAGGTAAGAAGGTTGAGGGCTTTGATTGGGAACTCTCGTTTAACGGCTGACTCAGTTTTAATGTGAGGCCACAGGCAGTTCAAGCTTTCAGGGTTACTTGTTCAAACACTTCTTCATAACCATCCTATGAATTTTCCTAGGGGGGTTTCTAAGGGAAGGTCAGTCTCTCGGTCAGGATACTATTAAGCACCCCCTGTCTACATGTTCCTGTGCACAGTCAACCATACATACCCTTCAACCGTTGATGAGGATGAAGAAACAAAAGAAGAGTTGGATCCTAAATTTGACCAAGTCCCATCATCTTTCCCCAAAGAAGATTAGATCATTCTTCTTGGTGATTTCAGTGCTAAGGCAGAGACTCTGAACTATGGAAAGGAGCACTGGGAAAAGAAAAGGGCAGAGAAAATCAATTCAAATGGAATTCTTCTCTTGAGCAAGCATTCAGAACATAATCTCATCATCACAAATATCTTATCTGCCAAAGCAACAAACCAAAGACGTCATTCAGGCACACCTGCTCAAAACACTGGCACCTGATTGACTACATTTTAGTGCTTGACCAGGATTATTGTGATGTTTGTATCACTAGAGCTATGAACAGTGCAGATGACTGCTGGATGGACCATTGTTTGATGCATCAAGTCTATTCATAGCACCCCAAAATAATGTAAACAAAAGAAGCAACCAAAGAAGAGGTTCAATACTGAGTGCTTGCTCCAGCAGTGCCGTAGTGAGAAATTCTCCAATCTTCATGATGATCTTGACGCCATTGATCACTGGAAGAACCTCAACAAAGACATCCTTGGGGCATGCAAAGAATGTCAGCTTCTCTACAAAAAACATCAGGACTGGTTTGATGAGAATGATGGGGAAAATTCAAGCTTTCATTGACAGAAGAAGGACCACCTGCAAAGCTTGGCACCAACTCCAAATAGAAGCCAGACATTTATCACCACATTAAACATGAGACGGAAAGAAAAATGTGAGGGTGACATAACAAGTGGTGAGAGGACAAAGCAAAAGAGATTCAAAAGTTTGCTGATAGCCATGCATAGTTTCTTCAGTGCAATCAAAGCTATCTGTGGGCCAGAAACACCAGGAGCTGTCTCTCTGAGGTTCAAAGATGGAACATCACTCTGTAAAAAAAAAAAAAAACTCCACTATTAACATGTGGTGACAGGAGCACTTTCAAGAGCTCTTGAACTAAGATTCTAATGTCAAAAACAGCATCACTGATGCTATTCCACAACAGTGCATTAAGGACTACCTTGAAGATCCACCAGCTTACCAAGAGGCCTTGAAAGCCATTAAGCAGATGAACAACAACAAAGCATGTGGTCCTGACAGAACATCAGCTGAAATTTTTAAGCAAAGTGGAAAAAAACCTCTCTCACTAATTGCATGTTGCTATTATGAAAATCTGGAAACATTAACAGAATCCCAGTGATCTGAGAGAAACCAGAATCATTACCATAATCAATAAAGGGGATAGATCAGATTACAGCAATTATTGTAGAATTGTACTGCTGCCCATAGGCTGGAAGATGTTCACTTTCATTCTCCTTAAAAGACTTACTCTGTTCACTGAGGAGATTCTACCTGAGTCCCAGTGTGGCTTCAGAACACTCAGAGGTACAATAGATATGATCGTTGTTGTTAGACAGTTGCAGAAGTAATTCCATGAATAACACTGAAATATTATATGGACTTCATTGACCCAACTAAGGCCTTTTGAGTCAATCAATGGAGAGGCCCTGTAGAAGATTCTGATTAATATCAGGCTTCTTCAGGATGATATGACAACAATCATCTTAAGAAATGGCATGGAAATGGACCCTTTCATGATTAGAACTGGAGTCAAGCAAGCATGTGTGATTGCACCAACACCCTTTTACATCTGTGGCCCCTGCTACATGTTAATGTATTATGCGATTTAACTGGTTAATCACTCAAATTTAGACTGGCCACATGTGCAAAGTAATTATAACACCACAAAACTGTCAATTCAGATTTTAAAAAGAGTCAACCAGTTACCAAGTTGGTGCTTGAAAATGTGTAACAACTGTATTGCTAGTTTCTATCCAGCTTTAATTTGAACAATATTACAGCTATTTTGCATCTCATTGCTGATGAACTTCCATCTGGAGTCAGCATCCAGTAAGGTGTGGATGGGAATCTTATTAACTTCAACTGGTTACATTTCAAATCTAAGATAACCAACATCTCCATGACTGATTTTCAATATGCTGATGACAGCTGTTGTGTGTGCTGCTCAGTTTAAGAGCTTAGGGTCACTTGCTTGCTTCTGTGAAGCGTATGAAATTCTTGGACTCACTGTTAATTTTACAAAAATCAAGATACTTTACAAATTCACTTCAAACCAAACAGCTGCTCTTCCATGTGTAGCCCAGGTAACTTGGGTATATACTCCCCTTCTCCAGCTGAAGGGAATTATTAGCTGGCAGGTGTGCACAGAGCTCCATTGGACAGTACGTGTCTTAAGGATAATTGACAACCAGCTCCCAAAATAGGTCTTATACTCCCAACTCACTGATGGTCACCACTCTTAGAAGTTGGCAAAAGAAGAGATTCAAGGAAGCCCAGTCTGAAGACATGCAATATTAACATCAATATGTGGAAGACTGAAGCCCTGAATCATCTCTAGTGGTCTGTTAGTTATGACAAGGCATCAATCACTTTAAGCAAACTCCCCCCGCAATGGAAGCAGGTAGATAAGGGAGACAAAAGGTAAGAGCTGTGACCTGAAATCACTGGGATCTCCTTCCTCTTGAAACGATTTGCTATGTCAGCAGTCAAAGATACAGATCTTGGATTGGCCTCCTCAGTCATCTACAGACTCAGAAATGACTTCCCTATTTACTGGAAGTTTGTCACCTTCATATCAATGAACTGGCTATGAAGAAAACTTGCTCGAAACTGGAAATGCAGCAGTGTGGCCACTCTGGGACATTCCTCTGTATCTGGTCTGATAGTTTCATAGTTTCTAGGGTCGGAAGGGAACTGAGTAGATCATCTAGTCCGCCCCCCTGCCATGGCAGGAAAGATTACTGGGGTCAAACGACCCCAGCAAGGTGTTCAT
>NW_017729034.1:5339297-5340694 GCF_001723915.1 Gavialis gangeticus
TGGACCTGCTCGAGATGCATCTGCGGATGCATGACAAGGTGCAGTTGGCCTTCCTGACTGCATCCCCACACTGCCGGCCCATGTTCATCTTGGAGTCAATGACGACTCCAAGAACCTTTTCTGCCTCTGTACTGACAAGAAGGGAGTTCCCCAACCTATAGGTATGGTGCCAGTTGTTCCTCCCCAGGTGAAGCACCTTGCACTTGTCAGTGTTGAATCCCATTGTATTCTCATCCGCCCACCCCTGTAAACTGTCTAGGTCCCATTGCAGCCTATTCCTCCTGTCTAGCATGCCCACATCCCCCCCACATCTTAGTGTCATCAGCAAATTTGAACAGGGTGCTTTTTACCCCCTTGTCCAAGTCGCTGATGAAGATGTTGAACAGTGTGGGCCCGAGGACCGAGCCCTGTGGAACCCCACTGCCCACATCCCTCCAGGTTGAAAATGACCCATCCACCATCCCTCTCTGGGTGTGGCTCTCCAGCCAGTTGGCGACCCAATTGACTGTGTGGGTGTTGACACCACAGTCCCCCAGTTTCTCAATGAGAACAGGGTGAGAGACAGTGTCCAAAGGCCTTCCGAAAGTCCAGGAAGACTATGTCCACTGCTACCCCTGCATCTGATGACCTCAGTTTTCCACATGCTTCAGAGTGGCCTCTGATGCTGCTAAAGCTGCTTCACCAGGGCAGCTGGGTAGAGTATGCCCAGTAGCATCCTGTCCAGCACTTGCCACTACTGTGTTATAAACATACCCAGGGAGTCTATCCTCCTTTTCCTTTGCAGCAGATATAATTAAATTGGTCCATTTAATCATGCTGTGGTGAAGGAGTGATTCCCCTCCATTCACTAGGTTTCTTGGCTTTGATTGGAAGCAAAATCAGATATCCTTTATGGGCAGGTTAGGCAGTTTGCTTCTTAGGGCAAGCCAGCCCTCCCTAGACTAATGGCTTTTTCTCTTTATCTGTTGTTCCTGCTGTAGATTGAAATGATCTTGGGCCTGGCAGCATGCTTGCTTTCAGTGTTTATTAATTTGCCTTTGATAGCTCTGACCATGAGCTGTTGTATATGTTTGTGGTTAAGAGTTATCATTCTCAAATACTTGCTGACTGTCCAGATTAAGCATGAACACAACAGCTTTTGATGGCAGACTCCATCCATCCAGTGTGGTAAGCCTCCGGGTACAAAGAGAATGGTCTCCAATGGAGGATTTTTTCATGGGGGGAGCCATTACTATGAATGTGTCACCTGATTCAAGAGATGACTGCATTATCCATTTTATAAAGCAGAAGAGACTGTTGTTCTTACCTGTTCTGGGATTCAGCCATTTTTTTTTATTTGCTTCAGGCTGTTTTTTCAGTTGTAACTTGATTTTTTTCCCCCTCATGTTATATTTATC
>NW_017729034.1:5345694-5349504 GCF_001723915.1 Gavialis gangeticus
TTCAGGCTGTTTTTTCAGTTGTAACTTGATTTTTTTCCCCCTCATGTTATGTTTATCTTCACTGTTAAGTACAGGGTTCCAAAACATATGCCTTGCTAACTTTATCTAGGGTTAAGCAAAGCTGGGTGTTTTGAGAAGCTGATAAAGTAAATTATTTGGTACTGAGTTTACTAATGTCCTTTGGGCTTTGGGGGCATGTTTTGTGGTCTAAATCTTTAGAAATTATATTCTTCTATGTAATATGGATCAATTTAGGGAGCAATGGCTTATTGGGAATGTACAGCCCCAGGATAAAATGCTCCAAGTGTTCTCAGAACATAAACAGAAACCTAGGACCTGCCACGTTTCCCCCGCCCCCAACGCCTGCCTGCATTTCTTAAACCAAGGGTGCATAGTACATAGCCTTTGGGGTACAGGCAATCCACCAGGGCAATTCCTGTGGCTCACTTTTTTTTTTTGTTAAACCACTGTATAATGCATAAAAAGACTTGAAAAGCAAAACAGCAAATCCCATGTCTTCTCTGCACAGCACTTTGTTGATCTGCACATAGACCTGTACGTGTGGTCCAGTTTCCTACTTGCAAAGGTGTGGAGGGCTGACATCTGGCCAGAGCAGATCCTACTTACAGTGGCTTCTACTGGAAAATGTGCTTTGCTAAGTGGTTCTCAGTGGGCACATCTACATGTGCAATTAATATCTGAATTTTCTGTGCAAAAAATTCAGAAACATTAAATTGCACCCAGGCATGCATCTGAACATATGTCTGTTGGGAGCAAATTTGCTTCCATGGGAGCAGTGCAGTCTAGGGCTGCTCCTGCCCTGCTCTGACCTCCTGCAGCAGCCAGGAGGAGCTCCAGGCTCCCCTGGGTCCCAGCTCTGGGCTGGCAGGGGGCACAGGGATCAGGCCTGGGCTCCAGGGGATGGGGAAAGCTGTCCTGGCTCCAGGACAGATCTCCACTGTTCAACAGAGATCAGGGCTAGCCCCAATCACCGCACAGCTGAGAGGGAGCTGCCCTGGAGCTGGGACAGCTCCCCCTACCCCATGAGTGACTTGTGCTTCCTGAATCTGGGGGTGCACCTGGAGAAGCTGCTCGCAGCAGCAGCCCTGTCAAGGGGGGGCACCAGCCGTACTGACAGCATCAGTGTCAGCCATTGGGGGGGAACTGGCCCCATCGGGGGGGGGGGGACGTGCACCCCTGTTCACCCCCTACCAGTCGCCTATGCCCCACCCCATGGAAACTGAGAGGCTCAGCAGTTGTCCCTGCTGCCTGGGCTGATAGGGAGCAAATTGCTTCTGGTCATGGTCTATATGCATGCTTTAGTACATTAGTTAATGCACTGTTTTTCTAGTACCTGTATGTATTGATACTAGCAAACAGAGGATTAGATTCATTTAATGCACAGTAATTGACATTCTTTATTGCACATTAGACTAGTCTAAATGCACCCAGTGAAGCCAAAATTGTGTACCCCACTGCTAACCAGGCAGAAGGCAGGGCAGGGTGGCATCTTAGAGATTAACTGGTTTGTAGAGACATGAGCTATTGTAGGCAATAGCTTAATTTGGATGCTGTGAATAAACGTGCAGAAAGCAGGGATTCTAAATAGAAAGGAATGTAAATACAAAGGACAAGGGGAGGGGACACAGAGGAGAACATGGGTTGAACAGGTCAGTAGGGATAAACAAGACAGTTAACTCATTGAGGGACATAAGGAGCACATCTACAAGTGCCTCCCATGGCGCAGTTGTTACTGCACCATCATTTAGTGCTTGTTTTAGAAAGTACTAAATGACGGCACAGTAACAGCCATTACTGTGCTGTCCTGGTGGTGCACGGTTATTTTTAGCAGCTATGTCGCTGTAGTGATTCACTATAGTGAGGTAGATCGTTGCTATGGCAATGTAGCATCAGCATCACGATTTGTGCCCGCCAATGCTGCATCGCCATAGTGACATGCTACATTGCTGTAGCGTGTTGCTAAGGTGATGTAGTGTCATGTGTAGATGTGCCCAGGGTTTATAAAAGCTAGTCCAGGTAATGTGCTAACCAGTAAAGTGAGCTCATTCTTGCTCCCTTTCCTTTGCGTAAGCCGTCCTGAGTCATATTCTGCTCAGTGGTACAGCTTCAACAGGAAGTGGAAGAAGCTACAACCTGCATTTCCTGGTACACACAAGATGAAAAGTTGAAGTCCTTCCAGTAGAGGAGAGATGCAGTGGCGGGAAATTTACAGTCTTACTTCTGTTCTTGCTGCATGAATACATCAGCAATGAGGACGGGTCAAGTATGGGGTCCTGTTTGTTAAAAGGCAGAGGCAATTAGCCACACATTGGGCATTGGGCCCTGTTAGGCTACTGTTCAGTACAACCTGAATGGTAGTAGCTTAAAAGGTCTTCTTGGACACAGCATGCAATCATTCATTGAGGGAAATGGAGTGCTGTTTTTGAAAAGACAGCATTTAGCAGTGTTATACAGAGCTTCCTAGTTTTAGACCCCAGACTGTGTTAGCATCATTGTTCTTATTTTATAGATGGGGAAACCGAGGTACAGAAACTTTTGCTTGGTTAGAGCCAACTCCAAGACAGAGGTAGGACTAGATCTCTTGCCTTCTGACTCAGATCTGTACTCTACCAACTAGAAGACAGTGCCTCCTTGTGGTCTGGAGCTGACCAACCCCATCCATTCATGTATGCCTGCAAAGAACAACTGGTATACACATGCACACACATTCACTACACAACCACACAGGCAGATACATATATCATCATGCTTATCATCAGGTAAACACACTCTGTTACCCACTGTATTTATACACACACAGCTGCTATTCAGTGCTAGATCACCCTATATTTTTACACATGCATGTGTTACAGCGGCTGGGGGCTTTGAAAAGCACCTGGTGTTGTGATGCTTGCAGTTGTATCAGTGGTGAAATCTATGTTAGCACTGAGAAAAGCACGCTTTTGAACTAAAACAACTCAGAAGTGCTTTAGTTCAAAAGCACACCACCTCTATCTTCCAGTGCTGGTGCACATTTTGCTGCTTATACAACTGCACATGGCACAGTGCAGTTCACTTCAGCTTGTATGCGGAGTCTGCTTCAAAGCGGCGGACCTCTGGCGCATCACTGGGAAAAAAGTATGTATATAAATGCCCACCAGTGCAGATATTCAGGCTCACCCCTAGAGCTGTGCTTGCACATACATATACAGCTGTGTGCACACACGACTGTCTGCAAACACCTCACTCGAAAGTTATTAGAACTCCACTCAGGGCAGGACTATAGAGGAGGGCTTTGGGACTGGGTTGTAACTTCCTCTTCCTGTGCTGCCCAGTGCTGGTCTGACTTACACCACTGTGTGTAAGGGATCTTAGGCTCAATGAGGCTGCTCTATTCTGCCCTGACCCTGGGGCACCCTCAGGGCTGAGGGCAAGAAGAGTGCCAGGTCTGTGAGGCAGCTCCACAGCTTTACCCAAGCAGGAAAAATCCCCTGTTCAAGGTTTATCATTAACTTGCCACCTCTGCCCAGAACACTGTCACTTGGTACCACCTGACCAGTGTGTAGTGGCCACAGTAGATGGGAGAATCTGGTTCATATGTATATGTTATGGAAAATAAAAAGAAGGATCACTTTGTCCCTTTTCAGAGGGGAAGGGGAAAGCTATTTCTTGGGACTTCCCCATGAAGCAGCTTTATTTGGTCTCCCTCTCCTAAGAGGACACCTTGTAGTCAGCCCTAGTGTGGCTTCGAGACCCTGGCTCTTCTCAGTCCCTGGCTTCCCCACTGATCTGTATTCCCCCCCCCCCGGG
>NW_017729034.1:5354504-5355481 GCF_001723915.1 Gavialis gangeticus
ATCATTAACTTGCCACCTCTGCCCAGAACACTGTCACTTGGTACCACCTGACCAGTGTGTAGTGGCCACAGTAGATGGGAGAATCTGGTTCATATGTATATGTTATGGAAAATAAAAAGAAGGATCACTTTGTCCCTTTTCAGAGGGGAAGGGGAAAGCTATTTCTTGGGACTTCCCCATGAAGCAGCTTTATTTGGTCTCCCTCTCCTAAGAGGACACCTTGTAGTCAGCCCTAGTGTGGCTTCGAGACCCTGGCTCTTCTCAGTCCCTGGCTTCCCCACTGATCTGTATTCCCCCCCCCTGGGAGCGCCTTCATTTTGGTCAGCTCTGGGGAAGGAGGGAGGGTATTTTCTTCTTTTAAAAAAGAGGGTTATCAAAGTGCCCATTGTCTCCAAAAACACAACAGACTGCTTCAAAACAGTCTTTATTGTGCCATTCTAGTTCCCTCTGTGCTCATTCGGACTTTATTCTGTCCATCCCAGGCATGTCTACACTAGACACTTTACCGTGTAGTTGGCTAATTGACAGCACAGTAAAGTGTCACCATCTACATGTGTGGACACTGTGCAATCAATTAGTCAATTGCATGGTTAATTGCTACCTGCAAATGCAGGTATCAAATTAACCATGCCATAGTTACTGGACAGTAGCCCACATGTAGACAGCCAACCAGTCAGCTGGGCAGCAGAGGGCAGGATAACAGTCCCCTCATCTGGGAGCTGCCTGCTGCTGGGGTGGGCTCTGAGCGTGGAGCCCAGCTCTGACAATGCCCCCCTGCCCTGGCAGCAGGCAGCTCCTGGCCCTGGCTCTGCAATTGCATCCAGGGCTGAGACATTGCTCTCTTCCTCTGGAAGCTGCCTGCTGCCTGCCTGAGTAATGCCTCAGCCCTGGCTGTGATTGCAGAGCCAGGGCCAGGAGTTTCCTGCTGCTGGGGCAGTGGGACATTGTCTCAGCCGGGCTCCACGCTCACAGCTGAC
>NW_017729034.1:5360481-5364177 GCF_001723915.1 Gavialis gangeticus
GCAGCAGGCAGCTCCTGGCCCTGGCTCTGCAATTGCATCCAGGGCTGAGACATTGCTCTCTTCCTCTGGAAGCTGCCTGCTGCCTGCCTGAGTAATGCCTCAGCCCTGGCTGTGATTGCAGAGCCAGGGCCAGGAGTTTCCTGCTGCTGGGGCAGTGGGACATTGTCTCAGCCGGGCTCCACGCTCAGAGCTGACCCTGGCAGCAGGCAGCTCTTGGGGGCAGGGAGCAGTGTCCCAGCCTTGGCTCTGATCGTGGAGCCAGGGATGGGAGCTGCCTGCTGCCAGGGCAGGGGGACATTGTTCTGGCCCAGAGCCCAACCTGGCAGCAGGCAGCTGCTGGGCACAGGGAGCAATGCCCCAGCTCCTGCTGTAATCGAGGAACTAGGGCCAGGAGCTCCCTGCACAAGGAGAGTTCCCCACCCAGCCCAGAGATGGCTGGGACTTGCCCCAGAACAGGACAGGTCCTGGCCTGCCCCAGGCTATGTGGAGAAGCCCTGATGCGCACAGGGCTTGTCCCCATGTGCTGTCTCCTGACCCTGTGCTCCCTGCCATCCCCTAGGCTAGCTCCCAGGGGGAGCTTGGAGCTCCCTCCTGGCTGCTGCAGGGGGGGCAGAGCAGGGTGGGAGCAGCCCTCACCGGGCTACTCTCATTAGGACCAAATCTGCTCCCAAGAGGAGCATGTAGACATGCTCCCCTGGTAGGCTTACTGTGCACTGTTTTTACTGCACAGTAAGCTTGCTTCGAATATGCAGACACGCCCCCGGGACTATTCCTTTTCTCTGTAGACCTTCGGACCTTCTCTCTCCAGCTCCCTCAGAGCTTCAGTCTTTCTCCCCAGGCTCATTCAGCCACACTTGCAACAAAACAATTATAAAACTATAGTCTTAACCTGGAAACAACAGTAATCCAATACTATACATGGGGAACCAATCAAGGGGGCAGTCTCTAGGCCATGCTGCCAGGCCCAGACTGCCATTTGCACCTGGGGTGAAAAGGGCATATCCATGTCCTACACAGAGAACTATTTACAAGCTTTATTTACAGTGAAGTCTACTCATACCGAGCCTACCAAAGCGCTTCCCACCAGAACTGCAGGCTAGAATCCAGCTCATCTTGTTTCCTTTGTCACAGTGTACCTGTGGTTCCAGGGTGCCCGTGGCATGCTATTTATATAACATAGACATTGTTTGTAGGTGATGTGTGAATTTATAGGACTAAGGTGGTTTTGCATGTTTGCGTGACCCTGTAATTGCATGTGGTGTAAAACACGGAGTGTGTAGATAGTCTATGACGTGTGCTTGCTTTCACACAGTGATGGCGTGGGGTGTGGGCTTGCAGAGAGCCAGGAGAACATGCATGGAAGGTGTGTGCTCACAGGGTGGTGTGAATGCGTGTGCCAGTCTGTGCAGAGTGTCTTTAATATGTTAATCTGCACAGGGAGAGGATTATGTGCCTGCATGCTGGGCTGGTCTGCGTTGTGTATTGCTTGTGGTTTCTGTGAATGACAGTGACCAGCCAAATGGAAACAGGCCTCCCTGCCTCTCCTGACAGGATGTGGGACCGAGCTGCATCTTTGTTTCAGTTCTCAGCACTTCCCCCCACTTGACATTTCCCTTTCAATTTCTCTGGGGCATCTTCACTTCAGCTGCAGCGTGGCCTCCTCTGCCTCCACCTGCTTCCTTGCCTGCAGCCTCTGAGGGAAATTAGCACAGAGGAGCATACAAAGGATGAACCTGTTGGAGCCAGTACCATGGGAAAGTCTGTGACAGGATGAGCTGCAAGGTGGCGAAGCCTGCCCAACCTACCTCTGGAGAATGCAGGAGTGGGACAGTTTGCAGCCCTGGCGCCACTGCTCCAACGGGGAATCACAAGCACGTTAATTAGGAGCTTGCTTTAGCGCTGCACTAGAGCAAAGGGAGAAGGAGAGATGAGGAACAGTCTTGAGGGAATAGGAGCAGGCTGGAAGCCAGGGGGAGAGCTCTAGCTGCCTAGGGAAGAGCTGAAATAAACTCCCTGACAGACATACCCATTTTCACCCCATGGAAACTTTTCGCCGGGATAGTTTTTTGGTGGGACAGAGGGAAAAACAGAAAATGCTTTTGATTTGAGTGAGGAAGATGTAAGGAAGTATGGGGAAAGATTTTTTTCCTTTTTAATTCAGGGAGAGTGCACAGGCCTGTGGGCCACAGTGGATGGAGGAAGATTTTTTTCCCCCCTCCAACTTAGGGAGAATTCACAGGTCTGTGGGCCACGGTTTGCTTCAGGGAGGTTGCCTTGCACTTAGAGGGGTCCATTTTAAGTTGTGCACGAATCCCTCCCAAAGCCACCGCCTCTGCAGCGGGATGGGATGTCTGAGAACATGCAGCCTTCGCTGTGGTGTGGAGGGAGGAGGCACTGTCCCAGCTGGAGGGGAAGGTAGGGTCAGCACCTGCAGTAAGAGGGCTGGAGAGAGGGGAGGGGAATGAAGCTGAGGCCTGCAATGAAGGGCTGGGATGGGGTGGCCCGGTCAGTTCTCCATGAAGGAGGCGGTGGTTCCAGGCTAGGGTGGCCATCATAGAGGACATCTGGGTTTTCTGCTACTCTGTCCTCTATTGATACAAAACCCAATGCTTTTCTCTTCAAGAGAAAAATAGATGACATAAAGGCATCCAGTTTCATATCAGTAGAGGACAGAGGACAACCAGACTATCTGCTATGATGGCCACCCTACTCCAGGCTTGGCATAGAAGTTAGGAACTGTGGACAGGAGAAAATAGGATCATATTGAGGGTGGCGGAAGAGGGGGAGTAAGTGCCAGACTGGGTGGCTCTCCCCCTTAGTCAGAAACTCTCTTTCCTCTTCAGAAGGCAGCTTCCATGGAAATAGCCATTACCACCAGTGTCAGATACATATGTTAAAGGTTAATGCACCGTACAATGTCTATACATTCAGCCTGTGTAGATGCCCGATGGAAGAGGGGGCTAGCAGTGTTTCTTGGGAAGAAGATGGGGTCAGAGTTGGGCCTCCTCTTTGTATATGTGCATCCTTCCCAGTCTAATGAAATGCCCACAGACATGTATAGGTCTGTCACCAGCTAGGAAAGCCACTGACATCTCTACCCTACAAATTCTTCAGTCCCAGCGGGCTTCTCCAGGCCCTTATTTCTCACTGCCTTGTACTCTCTCATTTTTTGATAAGTCCTTATTCAGTGGTTTTTCACACGCACAGTTTGCGGAGGCAGCTTACTATACAAAGTAAAGTCAGTAAGAATCAGGCCCCTATTCCATTTCTTTCTGTGAATGGTTCTTTAAAAGCTCCTTTGGTCCTTACATGCAGAGAGAGCAGCCATTTCATTTTCAGGGCTCTTGTTGCCTGTTACAAGGGAGTCACACACACTGCTCCCTTGTGGGGCTTTCTTTTGCTTTTTCTTGTCTTTTGTTTTTTTTTCTTTTTCTAAAATAAAAATATTTTTAGATGGAAAGCCTGTAGTTGCTCTTTGTGTATAGATAAACAACTGCCTGTTCATGCATAACGTGTCTTGGTCAAATATCAGCTAGCCTCCTTTTTTAATGACAAATGTCTTCCTTCTAATGTATTTTAATAACAGAAGAAAAATTATCAGTCAGATTTCTAGAGATGTTGAGAATACGCAATTTCTACTGACTCTCTATTGCCTCAAAAACAATGCCCCCCCCCCCAAAAAAAACCCAACCAAGA
>NW_017729034.1:5369177-5372414 GCF_001723915.1 Gavialis gangeticus
CTGACTCTCTATTGCCTCAAAAACAATGCCCCCCCCCCCAAAAAAAACCAACCAAGATGTTCATTACATATATATAGCCCAGCTTCTGTTAAGTTCAGTTTAGAATATGGGCTAGGAAATGACAAAGCTGCTTTAGTTTTTCAAGGATGTTCACATTTTCAAACATTTCTGTTCATCTGCAACCACAAAGCACATAAATGTGAGAAGATAGGTTAAAGCTGTGTGGGAGATTTGATTTTTTGTCATTTCCTGCCTTAGGAATGCTTAACAATTCAATCTTAACATTATCTTTATTTAGATTTCTTTCTTTCTTTTATTTTTGGATGGAATTTCCCAAGGTTTTTTAAAAGAACAAAATTTTACAATGCTCGCCCATGACCAAAATGCTTTCACTTGTGGTGATTTATTGCAGAGTAAAGAAAAGAGCAAATATAAAGTCTCCGAGGCTAGGTACAGACATTAAAAAATCCCAAGGCAGAATCACTCTAAGTTACATGGTTATCTGTAAGTGGTGTAGCTTAAGTCAGTAGCGAACAGAACACACATTTGCCCTTTGGTGGGGAGGGCAAATCTTAGATTGGGTGCTGCCATTTTTTAACCAGTCTATGTGTGTTGAACTTCTGTTCTGTTCCAGGTATAGACTTGTTTCTAATCACTTCTACCAGTAAAAATGTAATGTGTGTACCTGGCCCAAGAGCACAGTTGTCCCCTGTAACATTCTGCATCAGAAGTGAAACAGAAGGGTAGCTGCCTCACATCACTCCCTGCACCAAAGACACACGAACCCTTTTACATGTAAAGGTGCAGAATGCAGGAAGCAGAATTGGATCCTTTTCTTTCAGTTGCACATGCCACCGTTCACTCCCTGCAAATGAAACCTTTTATTGATTACAGCTTCTGGCAAATCTGTGCTTACACAGCAACCAAACTTGTCTGTCAGGAACGACTGTTTTTTTGTGAATAGAACCACTTTCCTTTTGTAGTTTTAGAGTCATCACAGTTTACTACAGGGGTCTTTCCCCTTTCTGAAGTCTTGTCTTGTAATAGCTTATCCATATCTTTTCATACTCTCTCCTGTTATCTCTGCCATGTGGGTCCCTGATTCTATCCCCCTCCTGCTAACACCTTGTTCATCCCTTTCTTTCTCCATGTTATTCTCCGTGCTGTTTTGCTTTCCAACTTCTTGAGCCAGATACAAAATTCTAGGAAATGCATATTGTGGTCCATTGTAGTTTTTCTTTCAATTATTTTGCTAAATATAGCATAAGTCAATCAAAATGATCTGTCAATGGTCTTAAAAAATAGCACTGCTGGAGGTTTTTGAGCTTGTGGCATAGATTTATATGATTGTAAATTACAGTCTGACAGAAGTTTCTCCTATAATGTTTGTTTTAATATTTTTTTAAGGGCCTGCACAAAGCATAACCTGTTTGTTGCTGGGTGATAGGCAGCAGATGTAGGGGGCTGAAATAATTGCTTCTCAAGACCAAAATGAGATCCATTGCCAGGAACAATGTATGAAACCCTGGCTTCATTGGGATCAAAGGCTAGATGCCTAGGTGACTTAATGGGGTCAAGATTTTGCCCGGTATCTTTAGGCAACAGTATATTGGTTGGCTACACTGTCTTTTCACAGGAGATATAGTTTCTTAGATAGGCTTCTTTGAAATCAAATAGCAAATGTAGTGTTGTATTTATATGATTTGGGATTTCCTTTTTTATGTATTTTAAGGCCAGAAGGGAGCACTAGACTGTGTTGTCTGACTTCCTGTATAATACAAAACACAGACTTTTCTCCCGTCCCTGCTGTACCTGTGGGGTAGGGGACAGGAAGGGGAAATGGGGTGGGGCAGGCCTGTAACTCAGGTCTGACTAGGGGTATTAGCATCTGAACATGTTACTATAAGACACATTTCATGCTCAGTCTAGTCTGTCAGCTGCTTCTCAGCAGGTGTGTCTACATGAGACGTTTACTGCGCAGTAGCTTAATAACAATGCGCAGCAGCATGCTGGTCAAAAACCATGCCAATATGCTACTGCACAGTATTATTAGGCCACTGCACAGTAAGCACCACAAAAAAACCATGTGGTGGTGCTACTGCGCAGTAACTAGTTACTTCATGTTTAGTTAGTACTTCAAGTACTAAACAAGTACCAACCTAAATACTAAACTAAAGTACTGAACATGTAGACACACCCAGTATCTGTCTGTTTGCTTGCTCTTATCTCAGAGTAAGTGAAGTAGCATACCCTGTTTTCATTTTGAAAACTTTGGGAGAAGTTGATTGCACCACTGCCCTTTGGTAGATTGTCCTACTGGTTAAACACCTGCTGGGTTAATTGTCTGAGCATTACTTTTAGAGTAAGCATGACTCTTGACTACCCCCCATTAATTATTGTTAAACTTTTCTCTGGTAGTTTAGAGACACCTTTGGGACCTGGTATTTTCTCCCTGTGATGGTACTTGTAAACTCCAATCAAATCACCTTTTATTGTTTTGGTAAGTTGAAGAGCTTGAGTCTTCGGTAGGTTGCTTTCAATATTTTGAGGTGTGTAGCTGGCCTGTGCATCATGTTGGACCTGAGGGTTTTCCTCAACTAGTCCAAGTAGATTTCCTGTGCATTTCATAGGTAGATACTAAGAGCATGCTGCAGGGAGAGGAGTGCTAGGGATTGAGCTCAACCTAAAGCCCTGATGCTTAGGAGAAATTCTGGGAGTGAGCTGGACTTCTGCTGAGGGGCAAACTAAGGGATTTATGATGTGGATGGTTAGTGGATCTGTTTAGAGGGTGGCCTGGGGACTGGGACCAGGCAGCAGAGTTGGCATCAAATAGGTTATTAAAGAAGGTTGCTATTTCTACTTCTATACAGCAGATAAGGGCTACCTGAAGGACACATCTGCATATTGATCTGACTGATCAGATATATATATATAGGAATATCAGATAAAACCTCCTAAGATAATTTCCTCAGTCCCACTGCACAGCTTCCCTTCTTTCTTCAGGGGTCTCCTTGTGGGAGCCCCAGTGCAAGCACCTTATTTACTCTGGTGTAAAAATGGGGGTGCCTGGGATTAACTACGTGTATGTCCTTACTGGAGAACCCTTGCAGCATCTTGAGCCAAGATCAGCAGGAGGAAGTTAGAACAGCTCAGAAGTGGTATGATTTTACCACTGGGAGGGAGGAAAATCCCTGTCTCCACCAACATCCCCAATTTTCTTTTTCACTAGCCTCCTGA
>NW_017729034.1:5377414-5386971 GCF_001723915.1 Gavialis gangeticus
CCAGCCAGGTATCTGTTTAATCTCCTTTTAAACGCCTCCAAGGAAGGGGCAACACTACCTCCCTTGGAATCGTATTCCACATTTTGGCAACCCTCACTGTAAAGAATTTTTTCCTGATGCTAACCTCTGAATAACATCTGAAGTAAACAGCCCATAAATATTGCACAAGTTGCCAATACTAAAAGCTGATAAAGTTTATTGCACTTATAAAATAAATAGAAGGAAATGCTTTTCAGTTTCCTATTTATACATCTCTGGGGAGACCTCAGGTATGATTTATCACTTCAATTTTAAGCACAGCAGCCTTTCTCACAGTCACGCATACATGCACAAATGTGTGTGCACACGCCTACCTACACACACACACACGCATTTCTTGAATGTGAGTATTTTCACATACAGTCCTTTTCCTCTCTTTCTTATGTGTACTTTCAATGGTATTCACGCTCATGTACTTGTGCCCATATGCATAGCAGGGCAGCCCCACACCTGGGGCAGGTGTGATACACAGGGTAGTACTAGTTGCAATGGTGCTGATGGCAGCTACTGTTTTCCTCTACACACAAAGGCAGTGTCTGATGCTGCTGTCCTAATTGCTCTTCCCAGCCCAGTTACACTCCTGCCTTGACCCTCTATTTCTCTTCCTCACAAAGCACAGCTGTGAGCCATATCCTATCACAGATTGTATACTATCAACATTTACTGAAGTCAGCCAGCACTGGGGCAGTCAGCACCTTACAGGAGTCACTTAGCAACCTGTAATTCAAAGGAAAAAGACACCTGAAGTAAATATGGCAAAAGGCAAAAGAAGGAAAAAGGAAGCCATCATTTTGGATTTGGGTTGATCATTATAGTGTAGAGGGAGCAGTTAATATGAGGCACATTTCTTTTGAGAGCACCCTGAGCTACAACAGTAAGGTCCAAATGCTTCCTTTTCAAAATGTGTATTTTAACAATAGCACTTGCTCAACTGCTAGCATCTTGCACCAGAAGTGCTCAAGATGGACTGAGCCTCACATGTTCTTTTCTGCATGGTACAGCAGTATAATTTCTCCTGTGTTACTGGTGGGGAAACTGAGGCACAGAGAAGTGATACAACTAATTTGGGATCAGAAAATTATGGCCACAGCTTGCATTTAGCACACAGAGACACATTTGGAATTGATTCTGCATTTAGACCCCCTCCCTTTATATTTTTGATGAGCTGATTTTCAGAGGTACCAAGCACCTACCTCCACCCTTATTTGGGGCCATCTATCTTGTTGGAACCTTTTTTGCTATTAGGTTGTATTTTCTAAGCAGCGCTACTGATCCTTGGACATACACAAGAGATGGATGGAAAAATATGCAAAGGTCAGAATCTGCAGGGCTGTGATCTAGTATTCTTTAAAAAAAAACCTGGGGAAAACTAAGGCAGCTCCTTCTACCCATTTGATTAGCATATTCCCCTTTTTGAGCCTACAGGTCAGCTTCTTGAGGGAAAGGTCAGTGAAAGAGGATCTCTTCCTTTGCCCCCAGTTTCCTCTGTTGAAGAATTCCAGGCCATAATCCTTCTTTACTGAGGGTTAGAGTGAACAATAGCATGGGAGAAGAATGGGTTAAAGAAGAGGACCGGAAAAGCAGACAGATTAAAAATGACAAAGACCTCTCCTAGTGGTAAAACAGCCCCTGCCCAGCTGGAAGATAATTTGAGATGGGTGTGGTGAGCTAATTAACTGTGATAGCTACAATTGTAAAGGTGTGAGCTGTAGACTTGATAAATGTGAGAAACTAACACCCTTCTCATTAGGATGGACTACAACTAGGCCAGAAATACCCAATTTCTTGTCAGGTTTTAAACTCTGAGTGACCCCACTTGCTAGAGTGCTGATGCTGTGGGGAGCAATCCAGCTTCTGTCAGCTGGTGCAAACATCTACCTTCACATATTGTATAGGTCTCTTAGCCCTTCTTTTCAGTGGTTTGCCCCACCCTATACGCTGAGTCTTTTTGCCCCATACCACTAGAGTCAGTTCATTGTATGGCAAGTATGGAAGGGGCTTTTGTAGCTGGAGCCTGATAAACTCTTCTTATTACATTTTTTCCCACTCCCTTATCAAACACATACATGGAGCTGATCAGCCTCTGCCCATCTCTCTACAAAGCAAGTGGAGAAGCACAGATGAGGGACTTCAGGAGGTAACAGAAATTGGACTTCTCAGCTTACTTTACTGCCCCTGTGGAGGAGAAAGCACAGCCACCTAAATATATAATGACCCCTGTAATTTGTGATGGCAGGGATATAAACACCTGCTTTAGAAGAAGGAGAGTATTAACAGTCAGGCCAGGGTAGGGGAAGGGCTTTAAGGGGATGTGGAAATAGAGGAGTAGAAAACTGGAAGACAAGCTTTTTTCTAGCTTGGTGTCTTAGGACTGCTTGCTCCATTTAGCAATGAAGTTCAGGTATATGATAGTTTGGGGAAATTGGCTGTGAATCCAAGTTATGGAATTATTCAAGTAAGAAAGGCCTCGGTGTATGTGGACTTCCCCATTCGCTGACAAGGGCTGTATCACATGGCTCCCACAGAGGCATTGCAGGGCAGGGCAGCTGTGACACATGAGGCAGCAACAGTTGCTGCAGTACTGATGGTGGCAGCAGTGGCTATTTTTGTGTCCCCCCACAAAAGTGGTGCCTGGTGCTTCTACCCTTGTCACCCCATCTTAGTTATGCTACTGGGCTCCTAGACTGACTAAATAGGCAGGCAACTAGGACTTAACAGCTGCCTCCTCAGATGAAAACAGCTTGGGACAGTGGGTGAGCTAAAGCCTACGGGCGCTTGTATATGTGATGGGGATTTAGACCTCAGAGTTTTATTCTATGACCCCCTATATTGAAATAGTGGGGCATAGAATAAAACCCTGACTACTAAACCTTTCAATTTTTCTGTCATGTTATGGCAAGGGGCCCAAGCCTTTTATTTATTTATTTATTTTTGAGCTGGAGTGTGCTGGGGGGTGAGGGGGGAGAAGGGGGAACTGCTGGTGGGCCAAGTGGCCCCTGAGCTTTGGGGGCCCTTGGTCCTTCTCTCTGTGTCAGCAGTGCTCCCCAGGGCTTTCCAGGCCAGCTGTTAGTGGGCTGGGTGCTGCCTCCAAGCTGGCAGCTCACCCCCTGGCTGCAGGAGAGGTGGGCAGGCTCTGCCAAAAAAATAAATAAATCAGGCCCCATACCACTTCTGCCTTCAGCAGGCTCCTGTGGCTGACAGGATGCCTGGGGCCACCTGGGAACAGGGTGGCTTTCTTGTGGGGTAGTGCAGGAAGGCAGCAGGAGGGCACCTGGGTTTCCTGGTGACAGGAGAATGTAGTGGGGATAGTGCACAGGGTGATGAAAGCCCGGGTGGGCTGCTAGCTGGCTGGGTGCTGCCCCAGCTTGGAGGTACCCAATCCAACACTTCCCTGAGCCCACCTGGGCTTCCAGTGCTCTGTGCACTGTCCCTGTCACCTTCCCTGGCTGCCAGCACACCCAGCTTGCCCCTGGCAGCATAGGGAGGCAGCAGGAGGACATCTGCATGTGATGGCAACCAGAGAAGGTGGCAGGGACAAGTGCATGGGGCACTGGAAGCCCAGGCAGGCTTGGGGAAGTGTTGGATCAATTGCCTCCGAGCTGGGGAAGCACCCGCCAGCTAGTAGCCCACCTGGGCTTCCAGTGCCCTATGTACCATCCTGGCCACCTTCTTCCACCACCAGTAAACCCAGCCACCCTCCTGTACTGCCCCAGGAGCAAGCCAGACCGTTCCTGGATAGCCCCAGATGTCCTGCTAGTCACAGGAGCCCACTGAAGGCAGAAGCAGTGAGGGGCCCAATCCTTTTTTTTTTTCCCTTCTCAGAGGAGCCTGCCTACCTCTCCTGTGGCTGGGGGAAGTGAGCTGACAGCTGCTTCATTGTAATTTGTAATGTTACAAACTAAACTACATTGGGATGTCATTTAGCTTGCAACGATGCTAACTCAGTTAAACCCCCAAAACTCTTGCATGTGTACAATGTGACACCATTAAGCTACATAAAGTGATATTTTCATCACGTGTACATGGTAATGGCCTCACATGTACAAGTGCCCTAGGAGAACCTATTTGTCCAGCTTTTCAGCAGGGAGCTGGAATTGGATAGATGGAAAATCCTCAAAGGCAGAACAGAAACTGCAAGGGCTTGAGGAGGTCAGGAAATAAGAGACATACAGGAAGCTTTGGCAGGAAAAAGGATCATCGTTTTCCAGCAGGAGGGCCCATTTAAGGGTGGGATTAGCCCTTAGTGACAAGGAACTGGTTTATACAAGGAGATGTGCAATGATTTAGAAAGCAGGCTGTCAGCTGCAAGAGAAGGATCCTGAACATGGCTGAGGACATTGTTCTGCACCTGAAGAATGCTTTGAAATGGTGAGGTGACTGAGGCAGGGGAGTAGGTATAGGGTGTAATTTTTCCTAGGCCTGTGCATTTATCCTGTTGTTAAAGTGAGGAGTTACTAATTTTAGAACTGTTATGCAAGATCTGTTTGTGTGCTTTGGGCTAAATCTGCCATGTGCCTTTTAGGGTGAACTGTCCTCTCACTGATGTCTCCACAGCTTTTGCATGCTTCCCCGAATGCATGGAATTCCCAATCCATCCTACTTTGACAAGCAGCCAACCTTTTTTTATTTAGGTCCCTCTCTTCTGCAACTCCAGATTTCTCTGAGGAATATTTGTTTCCCAGCAAGAGATACTGAAACTAAAGAAGTCAGATGTAGGCTTAGATTATTTATGTCTCCATCATCTAAGTTAGCTTGTGGTCATGTTGACTTCCAAGTGTAAATAGAGCAGGGGCAAAGGGTGGTGATCTTACTAATTTTCCTACTATGTACAGTATCCAGTACCCACTTCACATAAAGCTTTATTGTAACTCAGTTGTGATTAGCAGTCAAAGCATTGGAGCCAGAGACTGAGTAAGCCAGGAGTGGCTAATGTGAGGCACTTGCCACAAATGCTGCAGGTATCTCTGTGTATGGCACACAGCAGATGGAGGAGGGGACACTGGCACATACGGCAGGGAGCAGAAAACACAGCAGCAGATTGAGCATGGGAAGGTGATCAGAGTGGTACTCAAGGAGGGTGCAAGGTTAAGTTGTGGCATTCTGGCCAAAAAGGTTGCTCCCCACCCCGGTGGACTAGGCCATGGAGAGTTATTTCCATCTGTTCATGGGAGACGGTCTTTACAAATCAGAGTTGAGGTGTATTTCAAGGTGCAGGTATGGGTGGGACTTGTGGTAGTGGGAAGACAGAATGGTTGTGTGGGAAGTTTGAATTGCAGTCACAAATAACGCACCTAAAATAGGAGCCTCCTGGATTGTTACTTCAGCACCTTCCACCAGCACTGAATTCATTAAGAAACGAAGGCTGTGGGGAGGGAGCAGGGGAGACAAGGCAGGGAAAGAAGCATCTGGGAAGAGCTCACCCTGCAACAGAACTAGAAAATCGTTTCATCCCTCATTTCTGTTCAGCAATGCTTTCTGTGATTTCTGATGTCACACCATGTCTCAACTCCATGGACAGATTGAGAATTTTGAAAAGCGAGGTGCAGATGGTACAGTGCATCATTGCATATAAAACAATACATATTTTTCTCCAGTTTAAAAATAAACTAGATGTTTCATTCATACGCTAGGGGCCTGGGGCTGTGTTTTATTTTGTTTAAGATTGAAGCAACGCCGCCCCCCTCCCCCATACACACACACACAAAACCCAAACAAAACTTCTTTGGAATGAGTTAAAAATAATCTGCAAGGCTGTGAAACGGGAGCTTCATTACCAGGAGCAGCTAACAAACAGCAGGATTTCAGAAAATTATGATAGCTTCATTGGTGGCATATCAAGACCACTGAAAAGACCACTGAGAAAGGGGGCATTGACACTTGTGGAATGAAGTGTATAGAATGGATCTGGTAGATTTTAATGAGCCATGAAGTCAAGTGACTCCCTCAGCGCTGCTTGACTACAAATGCTGCTGCCAGTACCAACAGTTGGTTTTAAACTCTGGGTGGAGCAGGAATTGATGTGGAGGTGGTCCATCTGCACCAGCGCATCCCCCTGGATCTGTCTGTGCTCACCTTGTTATGTCTGGACCATTACTTTCAGGCTCAGCACTTAGTTTTCCATTGGAAACTGTGGCCCCCCACCACCTACATAATCTCTGGGTGAAGTTGGACCAGTAAGATGGAAGGGTACGTCTGGTGCTGGGTAAGCTGACTCCTGCAAGCTTTAATGTAGGTAGCATTGTTAACAACATCATTAACGGCAGGTTAAGGAAGTGTTAAATTGTGCTGGTATGTCATTCATGGGAATGTTGATTAGTAAGAAAAGACTTGGGTGGCTTGGTCATGTCAAGGGAATGCCACGTCTCAGGATCCTGAAGATCATGCTATACTCTGAAGCTTGTGAAGGATCTAGAAAGAGAGGCAGACTGCTGTGCAGATTTTGGGATGCTTGCAAAAATTATTTAGCGTCCTCTGGATGACTGGGAAGGATGACTGGGAAAGGAGTGCAGAATGCTGCTTTGGTTGGCAGTCAGCTTGCAGATGGAGTAAGGCAGATGCAAGGCAGACCGAATCAAGTTTTGTGATGACCAGAGTCAGTGGAGGAAAGAATCTGTTGCTCAGATTCAGAACATTGGCAGTGTGTGGGTGTGCCCAACTTGTGGGCAGGGCAGTCACTTGTGCATCAGACTCAGCAGCCATCAAATAACTCATCAGCACATACACCATGCTCTGTAAAGAACAATGGTGCCGACTGGCTGATTGAACAACAGGGTGGTGCTATCTGCCACACTAGAACAGCCAGATACAAGCTTAATACTTACTGAAGTTGCCACCATGTTTTTTTTTCCATTGGTACTGTTGTTACCTGCATTAGCTAGATTAATTCTAGTGTGTGTTTTGTTTTGTAGTAACTGGCACAAAACTTGAAGCAGGGAGGCCAGGTTGCAAAAATGAAGAGCTTGGAAGAGACCCAAGGCAATCAGTCTGCAGGCACATGGCTGGGATACCTTAAAGAGTCCCTTTTAATTTTTCAGAAGTGGAGTTTGTTCTTGCTGTTTCACAGAATGTAACATATGAAACACCTGAGGTTTGTCAAGTCAACTTTGCCTTAGTCCTTACTACCAGAGGAATGGTGGGTCCTCCTTTTATCACTCTGTCAGTCAAGGCTAATCCTATCAGTTGCAGCAAGCCATTTTTACAGGGCATTTCTTATACTGTCCCCAAAAATTACAAGTTGAAAGGAGTTAATTAGCCCACCACTCAACACAGAGACCACCTCTGATACAACTGCTTCAGGGGATGAACTGCAGAGCAGCTGCTGCAAAGCCAAGGAGCAAATAAATCCAGTTGCAGAGCAGTAGATGACATGCCTCTTGGCTAATGAAACTGAGGAAAGGAAATAAAGCCAACATGGAGAAGGAAAGGGAAAGTGATATGAGAGACTACTACTAAAAGACAGGTGAATTTATTTCCCTGCCAAAAAATGATGGGGGGGTGTGGGGGAAGAGATATGGTGAAAGCAAAGCCTGCGGAACATTAATGCTGGTCACAAACATGGGCTACAGAGCACTGTAAATTAGCTCCTGAAGAGCTAGGTTCATGTGCTGAAGTTCTTTCATTTCCAGAGCTCAGTCCTTTTCCCTGTTGCTGCATAGGGGGATAGAGTGTGTTTTCAAAGCCCAAAGGGTGAAACTGTTTCCATCCTTCCATGTATGTGTGCTCCCAGGGCCAGAAGGAACCACATCATGAGCATCATACCTCTGGCTGACAAGAGTGGTGCTTACTGTAGAGCTTCCAGTCCAGGTCAGGACTCCTGAAGTTCAAGACAGAGGGTCACTGCAAAATGGTACCAGGAGGTATTTCCCCTTTGCAAAGTCTTCCTGCCACGGCAGCAGACAAGACTAGGCAGTATTGTGGAAATCAGGCCCTTTGCCCAGAATCACTGAGGAGAGCAGGCTGCTGGAGATATTATTTCCATAATTATTTCCATAATTTTATTTATTTTTTATTTTACTTATTTTGATTTACCTGCTATTGAGGGCAGATCCAGGGAGGGTATAGTCACATCCTCCTCCCTCTTCATTTCCTCTTCCCAGTATGGGAACAGGGTGGAACAGGGCTAGGAAGCAGTTGCAAGAAGAGGTGTCACTGCCAATTAAGGCCAATCAAGAGCAGATTTAAAGGCTTTTGAACTTTGCTCACCACTGAAAACTGCAGTGGCTGTAGAGCTAGGGAAGGGTTAATCTGCCTCGGCCTCCTCTCACAGTAGTGTCTGGCTCCTACTTTGCTCTGCCGTGCTCTGGACCCTACTTTTCAAAATCCTAGATCCACTGGTGCATGCACCCTTTCCAAAAAGTCTCAGGGGGCATGTCCACACATGCAAACACATGCGCTTGCAGCAGTTAAATAGAAGCAGTGCAAATTTGACCTGGGGCTTTTTGCCTCAGAGAATGTGCTCAGACATGCACTTTGTTCTGGAGCAAATTGTGCTACTTAAGGCAAAATACCCCTGCCTGGCTCCTCCCAGATCTGCAGCCAGGGGGAGCTAGAGCCCAGGGCCAGCACCTGTGCTGTTCCCAGCAGTATGAAAAGCTGCCCTGTCCTGGCCCCATCAGTACAAAAAGCTGCCTTCGCAAGTAGCTCAGGGCTACTCGCCCTCAGGAGCTTCTGGGGCCCATCCAGTTGGTCCCTGGGGACACTACCCCTTGTGCCAGCTGGACTGCTGAAGCAGCCCTGAGAGTTCCCTTCACCCTTTGCCTACAGCAGCAGTCTGGCAGTGGGGGCTGCTGCCTGGCAGTGACCTGCTGTGCACCTGCCAGACCTGGTTGGAGACTGCACAGCCTCTGGACCAGCTGCTAGTGAGCTGTGGCTGCAGAGTTGGCCTCTGTGCAGCACTACTGCCATGTATGTCCCCTGCTCAGCCATCTGGGCAGCTATCTCCCGTAAGATGTTCCAGCTGCGGTGGCCTGCTTTGAACTGTCAAAGCATGTCCTTCTGTCCCCATTTGGCCAGGAGGTCAGCCACAGCCAGCTGGGTCCAAGGTGCCAACTCTGAGCAGGGTCCTGCCACTGGCCTCCCTACCAGGAATTCTGGTGTTCCCTATTGGAAAACTGAAAAATCCCTAATAAAAAAATCCCAAAGTCACTTTGTAAAATACCCCAAAATCCATGTTCCTCCACCATTAAAACAAAAGACCACTATAAAGAGAGAGAGAGAAAGAGAGTGAGACAGAGACACAGTGATCAGTTGGGCAATGTTTTATTAATCTATCTACAGTGTTAAAGCAATGTGGAAGACTACCAGTGTCTCTATCATAATAATAAAGTGAACTCTAAATACATCTTTCATGAATTCATGAATACATGAGTATATATTTTGCTACCCCCCAACATGGGCTATGGCCCCCCACAGGGGCTATGCCCCCCCAGCGGTAACAGCCCCCCCCAACAGGGGCCTAATGGCCCCCGCAGGGGCTACCCCTCCCCTGCAGGGCTCACATGCTCCACCCCAGCCCCCAC
>NW_017729034.1:5387168-5395341 GCF_001723915.1 Gavialis gangeticus
TTCAGCAGTTGGTGTGTGCTCTTCCTGGATGGAATGAAAAGTAAAGAAGCCAGAGGCTGGGCTGGTCTGCATACAAGACAGGTGGTCAGTGAAAATGCAGATTGAGGGGTCAATGGGTGGGAGACAGGCTGGGGGGGATGGGGCCGGGTAGGGAAGGGATCAAGGGAGCTAGGGGAGCAGGCAGGGCCAGCAGGGAGCCCCTTCTCCTCCTCCAGCCTCTGTCTCTGTGGAGGACCCAGGGAGAGTGTCTCTGTGGAGGACCCAGCCTCTGGTTGCCTTAGGGCACAATCTAGGATCGTGCCCTGCCCTGCTTTTTTTTGGTCCGTTTTTTTTTGACCCCTGGATATCCAGGAGTCTAATATTGCCCCCGTGCTGCAAACTAGCAGCAGAGGGAAACTTTTCCTGTTCCTGCACATGCCTCTTGCAGCGCCTCAAAGGGATTTGAGACGCTGCAAGAGGCATGTGCAGGCTTGTCTGGATATGCCCAGGGTGACTTGCAATAAAAACAAGATAAATGATAAAAAGAGAAAAAATAAAGAAGTAAAATAATAAAGGGTCTCCTTAAACCCTGCCTAAATTAAAGGGTCTTATAATGTTTCCAGAAGATGTCCAGGCTCCAGCTCTGCTCTGGTGGGCCTCAACAAGGGTGGGAGTTATAGAGTTGAGGAGTGACTACTGAGAATGACCTCCCTTGCATTTCTGCCCAGTGAATTTGGTGCATAGATGGAACTCATCACAGAACATCTAATGATGTCATTTTTGAGATGACAGTAGCAATATTGATAGCTCTGAAGACCATAGTCTCCTATCTGATCACAGATGAGAAGGGAAGCACTGTGGCACTTTTCTCATGCTAAAGATCCTTATCCGAGGCAGAAATATCAGTTCAGTCTCCATCACTCTTTCAAGCCTGAACCTCTCCACTGAAAGAGCCCATAAGAAAGAGCAAAACTAGTGCCAAAGGGCTGTGGCTTTTGTGGTATGGGCACCTGTCCACTAGGAAGTGCACTGAAACCTCCAACTCATTTTACATGTTCCACCAAAGAGCCATCAGATGTTAATAACATTCAGTCATTGCTAATCCAGGCTGGTTTTTTGGCCCAGACACCTGGAAATGAAATATGTCATATCCTACCACCAACCCCCTGCCATAAATCAATTGCAAATTGTAGGGACTGAAACCAACACTATTGCTTTTTTTTTTTCTTTTTAAATGTGCTAGCTTCCTTTGGAAGATATTTCTGACACAGGTTTTGCATTGGAAAATGCACAGTATGTGGAGTATTTTCTTTCTTTTTTGACTATGTATATAATAAGCAGCTTTTTTCTACATGAAATCAAACATTTAATTTCTTTAATTTTTAATTGTTTCTGTAACAAGATGTATAATTGTTTTTACCTCTTTACTTTGGTCTGAAATTTGCCTAGGAAGGTGTAGGTAGAGCATTAGCAGTGTCCACAATTTAAAATTCACCTAAATTCCAACTTACTTCACATGTACAAGCCTAGTTTGCCTACCCACATACTTCTAGGAAATACGTGCCCTAAAATCAACAAGTTTAGAGTCAAATTCTGTCAGTCTGAAATAAGGAAGATTAATTGTGTGAGTAAGGATTACTCAAAGTGCATAAGTCAGTTCTTTGGTCTTCTTTCAAGATTAGTAACTTGGACCTGAAATGCTGACAGCTTGATAGAACATCCATCACAGCTGATTAAAAGACTCCCATTGACTTGCAGGGGCAGAGGAACAGTCACTAACTACAGTGCCATCTGAGTGATTTTAAACGATTCCAATGTTTGTCAATTCCATTGTGAGTTGAGGGTGCTTAGCAGCTGGTAGGACAGGATCCAGAAAGCCCAAGACCTTCGTGTTTTGAACACGTTGTATGCAGGGATTTGTAATAGGTTAGCAGTTATAAGCATGGTCCAAAGCCTGTTGTGACATGGGGACAGGCCCCTGTTGACTTCAGTAGGTTTTGAATTGCTCTCTACAAGTGGGTAACGTAGATCTCAGCTGGGGTTTAGGTGGTTTTAGGCTGTGGGTAGTTATGTCCCAAGGTGACTTGTGAACACACAACCAGTAGTCACCATTCAGAATCCCACGGTGTCATAGCAATAATAGCAAGAATCCTATTATTTTTTTTTAATCAGGGTTTGTAAAACAAGACATGCACAATACATTTCAGTGCTGGGGTGGGATAATGTAATAGTCACAAAAAAGGGGAGAAAGGCTGAAATACAGATTGTATTTTTCTTTTCCCTGGCAGAAAGTTGATGCTGGAAAAAAATTGAATTTATGTGTGAAGTGGAATGTGTAAAGGAGCTAAATGAAAGGAAAGAAAAGTTTCTCTCCCTTCCTCCTTCCCCTCTGTGATAGTGTGAGAGGAAAGTCCAGGGAAGGACATTTTTTAAAACATGGGCTTGAAAGGAATGCTGCGTTCTTGCTCTTTGGCAAAATGAGAAATAATTCTCGTGCAACCCCACATTCTTTTCATCCTGTTCCCCCCCATCCCTTCCCATTCATCAGCCTCTGGCCTGCCATCTTTCAACTGCTGCTCTACTTTCTCGCTCACTGTCTTCTTTACTTTATGCAGTTCCCTAGCAACAGCTGTTTTCAATTAAAAAAAGAAATGGAAAGAACAGGCATTTTGCAGGCATGCTGATGGGCTGTGGCCTTGGTAAGCAACCTGTGGGCATGACCCTGACAGCCAAAGTGGAAGGAAATTGGTATAATACCAGCAGAATGGTTTCCAGGCCAGTCCATGAGCATCATCTGTAAGGCTATAGCGCCCCAGCTCAGACTTGAGCCTCGCATATGTATGATATTAATGGCAACAAAATTCTGACTGCTCTGCTTTCTTGGGGTTGCTGACATGATGGAAGTGAGCAATTTGGCCTGCAGAATATTCCCCCAGATACTGTTAGGGTGAGAGTGTAGTAGAACTGAGAGGTGGATTATGGAGTAGCAATAGGACCTCTGTTGTTTGGGGTTTTAGTTAAATTCCCATTCCCATGAATGATGCGTGCCCCCAGAGGCTGGGGGTGGGGGGACATGGCGACCACCCGCAGGCAGTGGCAGCGGCAGCTGCAGCAGCAGCAGCGGAGGTGGCGGTGGCGAGCAGGGAGCCTTTGCAGACAGCCACAGCCGGGGTGGGGGAGAGGGATGGTGAGTGGTGACTGCTGACGGCTCTTCTGTCAGGGGGTGCATTGCCAATCTCAGGGGGTAAACATGCACCCGTGTGCACCCCTTATGCATCACCAATGCCTACTGCAGTTATCAGCTCAGTTTTCAACCTTTCCTTCCAGATTCTTGTTCAGAAGGAACTGTTCCTAAAAATTCCTGTGCCACATTCTACATCATCCCATATCTTTCTGCCCAAATCTTATTATTCACCCAGCCTTAACCTTGGCTCCTCAAGCTAATAAAACTTTACCTGAAGTCAAAGAGTTAATTTTTCAAAGCACTTTGGTGATTTAGGGCAGCAGTTCTCAACCTTTTGCACTTACGTACCACCAACCATTTTGTCAAAAAATCCTGGTCCCACCGTGATTCAAGCAAAACCCCACAAAATTGCACTGTTTGAGATATCTGTTGATTCATCTATCTGAAGTGCAAAAAACTGATTTTTTCAATCGGGCAATGAGTTGAAGTGTCACCTACATGACCTTCACATCCCACCAGTGGGTCCCATCCCACTGGTTGAGAAACACTGATTTAGAGTCTGTCTGTCTATGCTGAAGGGCTGTCATTCTTGTGGAGGGTCATTCCTGAGCATGTTCCACCTGCCAGCTCCCGTTTGCACAGAGGTAAAACCAGAGATATGTCAGATAAGTCACTCTGGGGGTGCCTCCTTCATGGCCATGATTGAGATCTCCATCTCCAGTCTGCCTCAGGGTAACTGTGTGGGGTGTTCCTGGTGTGGCCTCACCATCTGACTTCTGGAATTGGGTGAGTTTCATGAAAATTGGTGAGTGCAGCACATGGTATAATTTCTTCCTGGGAAAGCTTTGAAGGCACAGTGTGGATATGTCCTTAAGCACCCAGTTCCCCTTAACTTTAATAAAACTTGGTATGGTTATTGTCTAAGTCCTTATCTACATGACAACCTTACCCTCTTAGCCAAGCTGCACTGCTCCTTGCAAGTTGCTTTCTAAAAGCAGTGTATCAGCATCTTGAGGGTCCCACAGTCAGGCTAATTAGACTGCTTGGAGCACTGTCTGCACCAGGCCACAGTGCTTCTGAATTAGCAAGCCACCTGCATGGAGACACTGTGTGTACCTATACATATGCTTGCAGGGGCGGGTAATGTTTTAATTAGAACAGCTCTTGGGAACAGCTCTAATTAAAACACTCGCAGCGTCTCATATATGCAGCATCCCACATTTCAAAATGGTGGCAGGGATGCTTTAACTAAAGCTTATTCAACAAGCTTTAGTTAAAGCCCTCCACCGCCATTTTGAAGTGCGGGTTGCTGAATACATGAGGTGCTGCAGCGTGCTGGAGCGTTCTGATTAGCAGGTGTAAAAGTGCCTGCAGTGTGCTCAGGGGCCCTGGTGCCAGACCTGGTAAGTTTATGAAGTAGACAAGGATGAAGTCACTTTTGAAAATAGGATGTAGGCTCCTGAGTCACTAGACAGCCTTTGAAAATTTTAACTACACAGAATTACTAGGAAATTACAAGATCTCATTTCCTATTTGAGGCATCCAGTTGCAGTATGCAATAATGCAAACAGGCTAGTGCATTCCTCCTTGCAAAAGAAAAAAAAAGATAATTGCTACATAAGATTACTAACACAACTAGGAGACAAATATGTAAGGCCTATATATACTTCAATAAACCTGCAGTACCAAATAATCTTCATTACATCCAAAAGATCATTCATTCCAATTTGGAACCATATTGTTTAATTCATAAAAGCATCCTTCTGCTTCTCACATTAAGAGAAAATTTATAAAATGTACCTGACGGTTCCTTGGGACTATATTCCTCTTAAAAACTTTATTGCACATTTAATAAATAATATATCAAATCAATAAGTCTAATCAATAATCTAACAGCATTGTTCCATTACAGAACAAAGCCAGAGGACAATATTAAAGTTTTTTGGGTACTGTCTCTGAGGTATGTCATGCGAGCGAAATGGCTGTCTCTTATTTGTTTATTTCCATACCTTTTCCATAAGGGTGGAGAATTTTAGTAAAGACAAGTAAATACCTCACTCAACTGTCAACATGATTCCACTGATATGCACTTCCCATGTTTTTGAATGGTATGCAATAGATAGACCCTGGGCAAGGCTCTATTCTACCTATTAGATGTTTAAGTGGACTAAGGCACCTAAGTGCAATTCTATTCCACCCTGTTAGATCCCTAAAAATTCATAGTTTCATAGTTGTTAGTGGCTGGCAGGGACCTTACCCTGCACTTGGGCAGGAAAGATGAATGCATCTATTTTTATAACACACCATCATCTGACCCACAAGACTGATTGCTCAGGGTTGAATAGGATCACATTTAGGTACCTCAGTCCTTTTAACGTACTTAAAAGGGGGAAGGGAATCTTCCTCTCCTACTTCTACTTCTGGGTTTGTACCTTACCTGCCACAATGAGATTTGGCAGTTGCTGGGTATGGCTGATGTGAACATGTTTACTAGGACTGTGCAAAATTTTGCCGGCTGTTTCGTATTGATGCTTTTTCGACTTGTTTTGAGCTCAAAACAGTGAAATCAAAATGAAATGAAGGGCTTCAAAACAGCCTTGAAATGAAACAAGGGCAGTCAAAACGTTTAAAAAATTTTGAAATGTTTTGAGGTTTGAAGCTGAAGCTTGGCTTGCCTGAAGGGAAACAGAAAGTAAGGAGAGGGAGAGGGAAGAGCGGGGAAGGACTGCTCTGACACTGACTGTGACTGTTTGGCTGCTTGAGATGCTGCTGGTGCTACTGTGCTGCTTACTAAATTATTACCTGTTGTCATTTAAAGTGGTGGACTGGACTGAGGCTGTAGGGGAGGAGGAGCCCTCATTGGGGCAAACTATTGTGTCGTGTAAAGACTCCAGTGCCAGTGAGGGTACACGCCTTAGCACACACACCCAGTCACACGTCATGAGTTTTGCTTGTCAGCAGCTGCCAAAAAATGACAAAGTTATAAGCAGTTTCGCACTTCCTCATTATAGCTTATGGGTGAAACGTCCAAAGAGCATCAAAACAGCGTTGAAACACTGAAAGAGTTTTGACAAAACAAAATGGAACAGTGCTTTCGAAACTAAACGAAACTCTAAACAAAACACTGTCCCATCAAAATGGCAAAACAGAACTCAAAACAAAACAGTGCTGTTTCACACAGCCCTAACTACCTTTAAGACCATCACCATTTCTACCTTTTCTCCTGCTTCTTTCCCTATTCACCTGTTTCTATTTCCACCTTTCTTGTGCCTCTTCTCCATTTTGCCTATTTTTCTTTTCCTTCTCTGCAACAACTTTTAGTTTTCCATTCTGCCTTCACTCCCACACCTTTTTCCATTCAATATTCTAAAGGAATAGCAATGAAATAGTTAACTCTGACATTTAAAGTGCCATCGTTAGGCTTTAAAATTAAACTTCCTAACAAGATTAACGGGAGGCAGAGAAGTTCACACTTCTCAGTTATTGTTTCAAGCTATCTATAGACTCAAGTAGAGATCACTGCTTCAGTTACATTCAGTTCACATTTAGCATTTTTTCTTCAATATCAGAGAGGGAAATTTTTTTAAAATAAATCTTTAAGTTCAGCAGAATCTAAATGTCATGCGGGACACACAGATAAATAATGGCGAGCTCTTTAACACCTCTGCATCAAAGTATTTTGATGATAATAATAAAAAAAGAACAATGCTCACACAGGAAGCTCACACATGACAACCAGGACACAGAAAATTCAATTGTGCATTTGAATGAACAAGAACAACAGGGACGTACAATGTTAGTTCAAGGGAATTCTGCTATTTGTCCATGAACTTGTTACTTATATTAGTAACTGGGGTGGCGAATGTAACATACATTACGCATTACCCAACAACATGCTGTAAAAAATGAGGAAGTATCACAATATGTCATGTAGATGATCTTAAATTATTGGTCTTTCAGATCTGTTTTTCTCTGATATGCTCAGATGACTTCAATCAGGGGTGCTAAGGATGAATTTCGCTGAACATGTAATAGAGTAGAGTGGCTGTATTATACTATCTATAGATATAATGAGCAATATAAATTACTAGGAAGAATCAAATATTGCTTTATTTTTTCTCTCTTACCATCAGGCTGAAGTCAGTGGAGCTGTAGAGGTGTAAAGTGAGAATAGCATCTGTCCTAAGATGCATTGTTCTAGCTCATTACTGTGATAAGCCAATAAGAGATATGCACAGTATTTCTGCATTTTGGAAAATGCTATCAATCCCCAGAAATGTCAATGGAGAAGATAATATCTCATTGTCTACACTAAAATATAGTTTTGCTGAACTCAGTACCAGAAATATTTCTTCTATCACAACTTGACCAAAGCTATAAGAAAGAGTCAAAATAATTATGGCCTCTCTGAGAGAAATCTCTTGATGAGTAGCTTGTACTGTATCATTCACAGTTGTTTAAGCTGCATGCTTGTATACTGCAATGGTTTAAATCAGGGCTGTCCAACTTGTAAATGGCTGGGGGCCACAAACCTTGCAGGTCACAGCAACGGAGCCCACATGTCCTGTGGGCCACACCAGGGCAAGGCATAGGCCTCTGGGGCACGTGCCTTGTGGATGTCCCTCCCTTTCACCACATACCTCCATGCACAACCTCATTTGCTATTGCTGCACCATGTGCCTGTAGCCAAAATAGATACTTTTCTCTATGTTTCTTTGTTCCTTGTTTTAGTATTAACCCCTGCATTCTGTAACTTTCCACCCACATGGTACAGGATGGCCCACTACACTACGCATGTCTTACATGTTGCTCAGGTTTTGTTTTGTAATGACCAATCAAAATGTAACACGCCAACTAAAAATTGCTAGCTCAATAAAAGCAGCGCGCGCGCTTTGTTTAGGGTCGACACTGATTTGAGCAACAAGCTCCTCTGTCGGCCTGCTTGCAAGCAATAAAATAGAGTTGGACCCAGCCTGAAAGTGTGACTCTCTTCTAGAGGTGAATTGGACT
>NW_017729034.1:5395369-5400915 GCF_001723915.1 Gavialis gangeticus
CACTACGCATGTCTTACATGTTGCCCAGGTTTTGTTTTGTAATGACCAATCAAAATGTAACACGCCAACTAAAAATTGCTAGCTCAATAAAAGCAGCGCGCGCGCTTTGTTTAGGGTCGACACTGATTTGAGCAACAAGCTCCTCTGTCGGCCTGCTTGCAAGCAATAAAATAGGGTTGGACCCAGCCTGAAAGTGTGACTCTCTTCTAGAGGTGAATTGGACTAGCCTCCAGGGGTAAAATCAGCAATTTATGCAACATGCCCACTAAGGCACCCACACACATACCCCCTTTTACTGCTGCACCATATATTTATGTGGTCCCAACCACACCCTCTGCTCCCTGTACTTTATAGCCCGCAGGGGCAGGAAGTGGAAGCCAGAAGAAGGAGGGGTCCTTGGAGACTTTGGCTGCCTTTGCAGTCGGAGGGATGGGAGGTAGCAACAGCTGGGCAGGAGCCCTGGAGCTACAACTTAACATCTTGGCTTGCAGACTGCCAGCTGGACAGCCCTGGTTTAAGTTATAGACTCAGATACTGCACTGATGAGCCTGATGTAACCATACAGTATTAAGACCTGGCACTCTTGAATTCCATAAGAGTTTTGCCACTGACTTCAGTGCTTTAGGATGTCATCCAGGTACGTTAGCCCTGCAGTAGGACTCTGTGTGGATTTATGAGCCCTTCAGCACAGAACTGTTTGCAGGACTGGAACCACAGAACAGCTGGATGGATGGAGGATGGTGTTTGAAATCTGGAGCCAGATGTGAATTTTCTGACTTGTACTTGTCAATATGGGCATTCATTTATGTGTTTGTATACAGGCATACCTTGGAGATATTGCGGGTTCGGTTCCAGACCACCGCAATAAAGTGAGTCACACGAATTTTTTGGTTTCCCAGTGCATATAAAAGTTATGTTTACACTATACTGTAGTCTATTAAGTGTGCAATAGCATTATGTCTAAAAAAACAATGTACATACCTTAATTAAAAAATACTTTATTGCTAAAAAATGCTAACCATCATCTGAGCCTTCAGCGAGTCGTAATCTTTTTGCTGGTGGAGGGTCTTGCCTCAATTTGTAAAAAACACAATATCTGCGAAGCGCAATAAAGCAAAGTGCAATAAAATGAGGTATGCCTGTAATATCCTTCATCCAAAGCACCAGGGAGAGTGGAAGATGGACTTAACTCCAATCAGCAAAAAAAGCAGCTTCTAGTTGCAACTTTCTGTCTTACAAGAAAAAGATAGGACAGCAGGCTATTTATGAATACAGCATTAGAAAAAGTGGGTTTTGAGGTGGGATTCCAGTGAATCGGTGCTACAGCCTGGTGATAGGATAGGGGTGGGCAATTATTTTGGGCAGAGGACCACTTAACGAGCTCTGTTTTTTAGGTTGGCAGAACCCAGACCTTAGATAACTTGTGTCCCATGTCTGTTCCTCTTACTCTTTCAACTGCAAGCTCTTTGCAGCAGGAACTCTCTCTCCATGTGTCTTGCTGAGCTGTGCTGTGTTGGCAAAGAGGCCTTTATCTTTGGGCAGGGATCTAGGCACTACAGCAGTTTAAGAACTTAATATGGATGGGGTCTTTCAGGCCATCAAATCTAGTCAAATCCCTGTATTTGCAAGCAGCTGCTTACCTCATGAGTCTCTAAAATCACCACTCCAAATACTCACATGCAGCTACAAAGTGCAAAACCAGAACAATCAGGAACATACTACAATATGTGAAAGGCAAGAGCAAGGACAATGAGGATACAGCTACTACCCTGCCACTGCCAATAACATGGGAAGTAGTTGGTCAAGAGGGACTAGTAATAAAAGATGGACGTACCATCTTTATGAACTCTGGTGCTGACCATGTGTAATCACTGACTGGCCTGCAAAACCTTTGAAAAGACTAGGCTTTCCCTGTCAGGTGTACAAAGCTGGAGGAATCAGTGTTGCTCTTGTGTCATGCCGTGATGCTGACACAGAATAACTGCTGTGTTCCACCACAGGTGGAAGTGTGTGAAGCCATGTTTGTAGCTTTAGCAGAGTATGTCAAACACATCAGGACCCAGTGTGCTACTGACAGAGGCAGTGGTGTTAGTTTGCTACTGTTCCTCTGACAGGACTTCCACTATTTCCTTTTGGGACTACTGGCCAGAGACTGGCTTTTCTGTCTGTCACAGGAGTTGGTGTCATGCCCAGCATTTCAGGTGTGAGGGGGTAGAATCACAGAATCATAGAAAATAAGGGGTGGAAGGGACCTCAGGAGGTCATCTAGTCCAACCCCCTGCTCAAAGCAGGACCAGCCCTAACTAGGAAATGGGAAGAGAGGCTGCTATGACTCCTCTTTTCTGATTCAGTTGTGTTTCGTTTTCTCAGCTTTCAAAATAAATACCCTCAAGTTGCACAAGAGGATTTTCAGGGCCACTCCCAAGGGATCCATGGCTGTACAGTTGAGAAAAATGTATGGTTTTCAACCTTTAATTAGCAGCACTGTACACTAAAGACAGTCCTTTGATTTGTTTTCTTCAAGCAGAGGAATAATGTGACTTTAACAGGGAACTATGACTTTAGCATAAGAAAAAGATCCTTCTAGTTTGGAATGTGTTTAACTTATATGAGCTCCTTTCCTCCATTTTTTGTTGCCTCTAATTCTCAGCATATACTGTCTTAAATTGCACTATTGGGGTCCAATTCTTATTTGTGCCAAGGCCCCTTTCACAATGCTTTGGGTGAACATGTAATTGCATTTAATTAGCTTCCTTTAAGGTGTTTTCCATTGCCAAGGTCTCTTCCGTTGTAAAAGGAACTTTGTGTAAAAAAAAGAAAAGAATCAAACCTTATATGCAGTGGTGTGGGGACACTTGAGGAGTGTTTGTTGCAGTCACTGTGATCTGTGGAGTTATAGTAAAGTAAGCTTTATGCTACCTACCTTGACTACTGCCAATAGGGACCTGCAGCAGCACAGAGCACAAGGCGTGCCCACCACCTGAGGTCTGACCCATCTCCTAGGCCGGTGGCATAGCGCATGTTGGATTCTACCCCTTAGCAATACCTGAGATAACTAGTTCTAGCATATCCACAGGAGCTACAATGCATCTCTTACATTGCTTTACACCACGTGGACCTAGCTGTCAAATGGTCCCCTGAGTTTGACTGCAAAAAGTGTACATGTATAATCACAGTAATGATAACTGTAGTAATGCATTCAATTCAGTTTACTCCACAGGTGACTTCTAATTCTACCCTGCCATTGTCTGTTTTTCTCTTAGAACATATTCACCCTTCCAGAAATCCCTTTTGTCGCACACAGGGAGGGATGATCTCTGAGCCTTTCCCCAACATCCTTGGCCTCTTATGATAGTATTTATAGCTCAGGAACTTCTAGAACTGCAGACCCCAAACTGCTTCCTTTTAGAGTGTGCTGTATTATCTGCTGCTAGTCCATCTTGAGTGTCACAAGGCAAAAGCTTGTCTCTGAGTTATGGATGGGGACACAAGAGCAATATAACATTGTTAACTATTTAGTATCTGAATATTGTTAGATGCAATCACTCTCCCATTAAGTGAAACTCTTCTCAACAAAGCACAGAACAACTGCTGCTCTTCGTGCCCTGTTAAGCTGTGCTCAGTATTGAAATGGGTCTTTGTTGATAGACACACAATCATGAGTGAATTTGTTTCATACCCCCTATCATCCATCCTCAGCTTCTAGTCCATTAAGGAAAAAGATGATTTTCTAGGATTTCTTGACAATGCAACTTTTCTTGCCTTTGTACATAGTTGTAGCCTATAAGGCCACCTACCTCTCATACGAACCTGGAACCTGCTGGAAGTACAGAAAAACATTCACTCAAATGAGCCAGGCACAGAGAGAGGTGCATTATGGAAAGACACGGTGCATTGAAAGACACTGGAGGCTGGTCTCAGTTCAGGAAGTGTCAGGGAATTCTGCAGATGCAAAGTTGATAGTGATCTAAATATAAACGGTGGAAAAGCTGTTCTGAGAGAGGGACTGAGAGGGTGAGAGACACCTTAGATTTGGTGTCTGAAATATGATGGCTTCTCCCCGCACCAAGGATGTTCATGACATGTGGAGATAAAGTTCAGTGTTTCATTCCATCTCAGTGGTGATTTTATTACTAAAGTGCTGAGGATAAGAAAAGGCCAATTTGTAGTTTATTGATCAAGCTAAAGGTCAGGGGCAGATGTGTAGGTCATGGTGCTTCCTCTGACTCTCTGACTAGACCATGGACCAGGCAACACTCATGCTACTTTCTTCTCCAGAAAATATAGCATGAGGGCAAGGAGGGGGAGGAGGGTGGGGAATTAAATTAATGAAAGATTAAGGTTGACATTTTAATGGCACACACATTGGACCACTTCATAGTCACAGCGGCCCTAACTCTGTCCCCTTGTTTATGTGCATTGCAGTAAGGTCTCTTATTACATGATCATGTAACGCGACTGCATGTTCAGCAAATGTCAGGACACAGTTAATGGAATATAAACACAACTTTTGCTTGCTGAGTTTATGTGATCAAGTTTCCTGGTGCCAGTTGGGTGGGTTAGAGGATGTTATGTGGCTGAGGGCATTCACCACAGTGGTTGGGTGCTCTGCTGAATGCAGACTTTGGGTTCTATCCCAGTTGATGACATAGGGAGAGTTGGTTATAATAGCAATACAAAAATCTACATTATTCATGATCAAGCATGTATAATTAAAGCTAAAAATTTCAGGGCATGGAATGGGTGAGGTCTCCATTGTACCATTAACTTGGATCTACTGCACATGTTGGACTCAATTTTGTCCTTATTGAAGCCCGTGTATGTACACTGATGAAATTTCACAGGTAGGATTGAAAGCAAAAACTGGCTTATATAGTATATTCTGTTGCTGTTCTCTATATTAATATACACCTAAATATTTTGCTTTGTATGACTGAAAGTGTGCTTGCTGCACGAGAGAAAGAAAATCAGGTGGGTTTAATCTACCGAATGTCCACATCATGCTGGATGGCTCAGGGGCTAGGTTAGCCCTTGATGTAACCAACACATACCTGGGATATTACCTAGTTTAAAGCAGCCTGCCCCAGCTTGCCAGTGCACACTTGTAGTTCATAGTCTTCAGAGAGCAATATTGGTCCTTTTCCCCCCTGTCCACAGTGTGCCAGGATGCATAAGGCCCGTGACACTTTTAGAGCTGAAGCAGCCTGGGGAGCAGCCTGCAGCTGTAGGCCAAGGCTAATTGCAGAGTTAGTTGACCCAGGGAGCTGTAGGTGGTGCTAGGGCTGAGTGATAGAGTCATTTGACTGGAAGAAGGCTGGGATTAGGCAGGATATAAGCCCAGACCCTGAGAGCAGAGCTCATTCTAACTTTTTGGAGGCTGCTAAGGAAACATCTATAAAGCAGGATGGTTGCAACTCTGGAGTGCTAGCACAGAGATAACATCTGAAGCTGTCTGGAGATTTGGGAAAGATCTATGGGGGTGGAGGAGGTCCTTGGGAACCTGGTGTGAGGTCTGGAGCTCTGAGAGAGGGGCCAAGTGTCTGGAG
>NW_017729034.1:5405915-5419010 GCF_001723915.1 Gavialis gangeticus
TTCATGAAAGTTTCTCTTTCTCACCTATAAAGGTCGTCCATTGAAATATACAGTGGGTTCATCTACATGTGCTATTAGTGTGATACAAGGAATTCTGGCACAGTTCCTACTGGAGTTAATGGCTCCCAGGCACAGCATCTACATGTGTGCCCAGGACTGCAGCAGTCTGAGCCAGGAAGGAGCAGTCCTGGGCTGGTAGCAGGCTCAGGGAGTCAGCCCCAGGCACCGGGTCATGGCACCAGGTGGTGGAGGGGCTGGCTGAGACATGAGAGTGCCCAAAGTGTGGAGTGTGGCATCTGGGTGAGCCGAGGGAGGGGCTAAATATGAGAGATCTGTGAGGGGGGCCTGAGAGGGTGGACCCACAGATGTGAGGTGGCTGACAGCTGAAGGGCTGACCATTGGACTGTCAACTGGCCTGTGTGGGGTCAGGGCCCAAGAGTAGGGTGGCCATCATAGAGGACATTCTGGTTTTCTGCTACTCTGTCCTCTATTGATACAAAACCTGACACCTTTATGTCCTCTATTTTTCTCTTCAAGAGAAAAATAGAGGACATAAAGGTCTGGGGTTTAATATCAGTAGAGGACAACCAAACTGTCTTCTGTGATGGCCATCCTACAAGGGGTCAATAGTTTGAGAGAGACCAAGTGTTTTCATACCACAAGCCTCATGGAGATGCTGTGGACTGCACGCAACAACTTACTTATCCTCTACCAGCTCATTGGCTCATAAGCCAGAGGCTATTGCCTTACCAGCAGCTGTGAGAGTTAACATTGGACTGCACTTTTGCTCTTTGCAGCACCTGGCAGAAATGGCAGCCGTCTTGGCAGCCGTGAGTCAGTGTCTAGTTGCTCAATTCTGCCCTGATTCTATTCCAGCAAACAAAAATCAGCCTCTATGCTAAAGATGTGTGCCCCAATTTTGGAGGGCTGATGTGTGGGGGGAAGATGATGTGGTATGCAAGCAAATATAATATCTTAATCACTGATGAGCTAGAACACAATGTCAGAAAGTGTAAGCTAACATGGAAACTATCAATGTTCAGTTATATTTTCTTACACCCTCTTGTTAGTTGGTTTTCTGTCTCTCTGCTGCCTATATAGCACTCACCCTGATGGTAGCTGAGCTCCTGGCAAGGTTGGAAAAGGAATATTGATATGTGGGGAGAGGTGGGGTGAGAGAAGGTAGACTTTGCCCCCTTCATCCCTCCTCTCTTGTGCATCTTTCTCTTTCATTGGAAAGAAACTGCACTTTATTCTGGGGGGGATGAGATTCATGGCCATTTGAATCCCTTGCAGCAGTGGGTTGTTCTTCTGTTCTGAAGAAATATTGTTAAGATGGGCCACTCCATTGCTTGGGAGAAAGTCTGTTGTTCTGGGAAGTTGTAGTCGTAGAGCGGGATGCTGTACCTCAGAGATACAGGGCTGAGCCTATGGTGGGCTCTGAAAATGGTAACTAGTTTTGACTTTGCCTCTGTATTTGATGGAGAATGAATACAGGGAGCTAAGCAGTGGTATGTGATGGCTTGTGTGATCCAGTTGATGGCCTGCAGGATTCTATATCAACTGAACCTGTATCAGGGCCAGCATCTTCATTGCATTGGTCAGGCTTTGGAGTCACAAAAGCATAGATTCCAACATCTAGGTCCTCATCCAAATGTAAAAGGCACAGCCAGAGACAGAAGTAACCATCCATTCTATGCAGTAACCTGTATATCCTAGAGCAGGGGATAGCCAGCCTGTGACAAACATGACAAGTGGCATGTAGAGCTGGCTTGTTTGGTACACTGGAGATCCAGCAGGGAGCAGAGCAGTGGATTTGGTAGGGGAAGGGGATCAGAGTGGCTCTGGGGGAGGGGATGGGGCTTACCTTTTGGCATGGTGGCTAAAAAGGTTGGCCCCAACTGTTCTAGAACAACAAAGGCCTGCACAACTCCTAGAATGCACTTTCCTTTGATTGACATTTCCTGACAGCATCCGTTGGTGGTAGTGTTATCATCACATAACAAAACTTTGATTTTCTTACATTCTTTGTGGGTCTCAATTACAACCTTCACATTATACACAGGTGTCTCTTTGGAATTGCCTGACTTCTTGTAGTGCCTGGCAGGTGGGAAGCTCTGATGGGGGTGTTTGCATTTATTGGATGTGCTTAAGGATATCTGAGAAGCACAGAAAATACAATGAAAGAGGTTTATGCAGAGCTGTCAGCTCTCACACCTGATGCTGTTTGGCTGAGGCAGTACTGAGATGGCTCATGTCAGAACAGTCCTATCTATTAAATGGTATCAGATCTTATAATTACCTAATGGCACTGAATGATAGACATTTCTTGAGTGACATCCAGCAACAGCAGCAGTATCTGCATTACCTTGCTTTAGGGACCGATCCCATCTTGGAAGTTCTGGAAAGCAAAGAGGGAGATAGAGGTGATCAGCTGCAAATGATTTGGAGAACTAAGGGACAAGGTGGAAGCTGCAGGAATTGCAAGTGGGGATAACTGGTGGCTGTCAAGAAGTATACCCCAGTTTGAATGGATACATTTAGAAGAACAGGGTTCTCTTCCACATATAAAATCTTGGCTTGTGGAAGAAGCCTCAGGGTTGGGAGGGGGTACTATATGGGTCTTTCACTTACTGGCTGCCAGTGTTGTGGGGTACAATGGAGCATTATACACCAGCTGGGCATAAAAATATTTGGTCAGGGAAGGCAAGGAGCAGAGTTAAGCCAGGAAGAAGCTTAGGGCATTGGGCGGAGGGGGAGGGGGGGAACTAGGGGCACTTCTGGGATCTGGGTCAAGTCTAGAATGAGAATTAATATTAGTCAAAGAGGGTTAGAGTCGGGGTTAGAGCCAGGCTAGGATATAACTGTTGCCTTGAATGCAGGGTGTAGTGAGTTTCTCTGAGATTCTTCTTGCTCGGGAAAAGAATGTTCTGCCAGCCTGAAGGTGAGTTTGGGGCATGGTATGAGGAGATATGTGATTCAGTATGAATGGTAAGAAGGTAAAGCTCCGTTTGCTTCAGTCTAGCATAAGGATGTCAGCTGGGGTCCATTTTCTACCACTGGGTTGGAGTACTTGGGTTAACCCAACCTGGATAAGAGCAGCCTCACTGCAAAGCCTGACCCAAGCTGCAGTATCCTCACTCGTGCTAACAAAACACATGGGTGAGTGCAACACTTCTGGAAAGTGGCATAATAATGTGACCGGGCACCTGTGACAGCTGCCACACAGGGTCAGTGGCAACTTCCAGTTGCTGCAGCTGTTGTCAGCATGATTGGCTGCCTATATACGTGCTTGTTCATGTTCTAATTAGAACATGTCAGAGCAGACTCAATTAATCTAATTAGAATGCTCTAGTGTCACCTCACCATGTGTATTAAGCCCCCATGTGTTTTTAAAATAGTCATGGGAGCACTTTATCTAAACCTTGTCAAATGAGCTCTAGATTAAATGTCCTGCAGCTGTTCTAAAACATGTGGGGGCTTAATACACCTGACGGTGAGCTGGCTTCATTAGAGTGGTTCCTGGACAGCCACTCCAATGAAAATGCCTGTTCCCCACCCACAATCACATGAATAGGCAGACTTGGTGTGACTGTGGTGGCAGCTGCTATTTTATTTTTCTGCCTCCCCCGGCTCTCAACTTGATGTCCAGGGTAGCTGCCCCAGTTGCCCTGCCGTAGTTACCCACTGCTGCTGGAGAAATATCCCACAGATCTTTGTGCTGTAGTAGTCAGTGGGAGTACTCTGTAGCTTTTTCTAGGGGATTGTGAGAGCATTTGTTGGTCCTTCTGAAAGACAATGGTGGAAAGGCAGTAAAGGGCTGTCAGTACTCAAGCAGTTTATCCTGCAGCCTGACTTCAAAATGGGCAGATTCCCAGGCTTCATGGACCAGCACCCAGCTTTTTGTCTGTACACCAAGATGGGCAAGGTCACCCAAGTTAAAAACATCTTTACACTTGGGCGAGAGGATTTTTTGTGTGATGGGAGATGAGCTGGTGCCAACACACAGGTAATGCCATGGATTAACTCTGCGATAATGACAAGTCTTTAGCAGAAGAACAATCTCTAGAGACCCACCCCTGATTGTAATGCAATGTCAGAGGTGGTGAGGATGGAGGAGCCATTTACTAGGGCTGTGCGAAGCTTTGGTCACTAATTCGATTTGGAGGAGATTTGGCCCGATTTGGCAGCCCTGCAAATCTTCAGATTCAGATCTGGCTGAATTGAATTGGGACAGTGATCCAAATCAGCAAATTGAATCGCTGTCCCCCGAATCTGACCGAATCCAAATTGAATACAGCCCGCTTCACATACCCCTACCATTTACCATAGAGGTGCCTGAAGCCAACCCAATCAGTTTCAGATCAGTAGTCTATCAACAACAATATTTGGGCTTCCTTCTGGAGCAGAAAGGAAGGAAAAATTAAGCCATGCATTCACGTTGGCAACTCTGCAGTAGCTCCTACTCTGCATGCAGGGATGTGGAGCCTGCTTTAAGCGTGCAGCCTGTTCAGCCTGACACCTTCACAGTTGGGAGACAGCAGCAGCAGCAGCATAAAGTAGCCTGGACTTACGAGCAACTACCTACCTCTCCCAGCTCTGGAGTGGCTCTGGGTTTGGGCTTGTTTGCTGGAGATTGTGAATGGACATAGAGGCTGGATTCAATTAAGCAGCTTAGGGAGACAAACCTGGGTTTCTCTTTCCCAAAAAGTCCCTTCCAGGATGAACTGTGAGGTTTCTTATATGGCCTGTGTACCCTGTCTGATCAACAGAGGGGATGCTGATGCCCCCACACCCCTCCTAGTCAAGCTCCCCTCTCCAGACCTCTCTTGCACAGGGAAAGGAGGAAAATGGCTTCCCTTTAGGAAGGTTTCGCATCCTTTTGCTGCTGCTCCTTGCTTTCCCCTGCCTTTATCTCTGAATTCTTGGCTGCCTCAGCAGCATCAGCCAGCTGCTCATGTTCTGGTTTCCATGGTGATTCTAGCATGATGTAAAAAAAGGGGGGGGGAGGGGGCACTCTGGAAGGAAAGAAGAGAAGGTGGAGGGGAGATACTTCTATTTAAATGAGGCAGTGGGGGAGGGGGAAGAAATGGAGAGAAGGAAAGAGAGGAACTGAGGGAGGGAGAAAGAGATGAGAGGCAGGAGTTAATCCTTTGTTCTGCCCGCCTTGGAGTCCAACCCCCTTCAGATCATTAAATCCTGTCACAAGGCTAGGAAGAATTGCAGTGGAGGCTGGGGCTGGGGGTGGGGGGATTTTTTCTGCCTGCAAAACGGATTGTAGGAAACCTGTCTGATTTCAGGGTGACAAAAGCACTGGATCCCCTCCAGGGAATCCCCACCCCTTAGAGAGGTGCTTTTATGTGCCCCTTGTGGGCCACGTTTCCATCCTGTGCTGATAGGTGTGAAAGGTAGAAGGGGCAGGACTGTGCCAATGTGCCAGGACCACTGCAAATCCACAGAGCGGTTCTTGACTCCTGACTCCCTACCTGCTGACACACACACACACACACACACACACACACACACACACACACACACACACGAGTGTGATTGGCTGAGCCATTAGTGAGGTGGTGGGATGTGCATTGTGGAGGAGGTGGAGGAAGAGGGTGTTGGGATTCCACTGCAGCAGGCTGCAGATTACACTAGCTTGAGCAAAGGTCTGGCCCAATGAATGTTAAATATGGCTCTACTGCAGTGTCCTCCATGGAGCCGTGTGGCAGGAGTCTTGGTGGAGGCGCTGGCTATTCCCCCTGCCCCCCTTAAAATATTTAGCAGATCAGCTCAGATGAATCCCAGGGCTGCTGCTCTGACAGCTCTTGCAGGAGTATTAGGTCATTTTAGAAGTTCTTTCGTGTCAGGTTACAGGATGCAGGGAGACATGCTACAAATAGGAGCATCTAAAAAAGCCTGGAAGAGACACGATACGCCTTTGTGCTTAGACCAAACAAGCCTGAGGGGAAAACAAATAGTGGACGTTGTCCTCACGCAGTAGCTAGCTGCACAACTTGGAATGATTCCTTCAGTGAAGAAAAATGCTTGAGAAAATTATCGTAGCAATACAGAAAGGCAGTGGCCTCCATGCAGTGCGCAGTGGCAATGCCAGGGGCCTGCTGCGGGTTGTGTTATGGGGCTAAATATACCATTCTTTCACTTGTGGAGCTCCTGGGATTACAGCTTGGGTTGTTGTACTGTGAGATCAGAAGCAAATTGAACTGATTGGTCTCAGCGTTCCTATCAAAATAGGGATACGCTTGTACTGGAGTCCAAGGTGCTTGGTCTCTTCTTGAAAGAAGAGATCAGAATAACAGCTGCATGGCAGGAGGAGGAGTGGCAGAGCTGTATGGGAAGCCCAGGGCTGGAGTAGCAGGGAGACTGCGGGGCAGGAGTGAGGAGCCTTCAGTGTCCAGTATTGTAATACTGCTGAGCCTGCATGTCAAGAGTGAGATGTACTGGCTGGGAGCTTACATTCTGGGGTGCAAAGCCCTGATTCTCATCTTGCCTAGGAATTTGTACTGGTAAAACAAATGTAAAATATTACTGCATCCACATACCATCATTTTCTATCTATTTTCTACTAGCTTTGGCAATATCAATGGACAGTCTAGAGCTAGATGCAGACTGGCCCAATCCTGTGTAAGTTGCTGAAGGGACAATATTAAGAGACATGGGTTTCAGGCTGTTTTTTCTTGGCTTGTGGTCCCAAAAGAATGAGAAGTACACAAAAGAGGGATTGGATTCAGTCCCTAACTCAACTTTCATTACAGTTAATGAAGTATTTCTATAGACTTTCATGGAGTTTATGACAGGTCAGTGTGTGCGTGCATGCGTTGGAGGGAGGAGAGAAGGGAAACAAGTGCTTTTAGGGAAGATGGAAGGGTTTCAAAGACCTACACACTAGATGCAGTTCCCACTACAAAATGAACACCCTTGTAGAGATAAGAATACCCAGAGATGAGTTGGATAAATGAGTCTCTTTGCATAGATACCTGAGCTGTAGCTAGCTTACTAGAAATTTCCCCCCTCAGCCCATCCTCCAGAGACATTGAAGAAATAGCAGCCCAATTGCCTGGTTGTCTATCAAAGGACTGTATGCCAAAGTGAAGTAAATAGGTGGCCTCAACCACTCAGCATAATTAAATGAGAGCATCAAATTTTGTAGCCTCTGCTGTGGCAGCCACAACAGCTCTTCTCATTCATTTCAAGGACTGCAAGGCAATCTTGCTGTATTTCATGAAGAATCTTTCACATAAGCGCTGTCCTAGAATGTTTCATTGAATGAAATACAATCACGGAGTTAATAGTGGAAGGGGAGAGGAGTTATGAAAGAATCAAGGTATAGGTTATAACCACGTCACCAAGACATTTCTGCCAGCCTTTCAAATTGGCTTCAGGGGGAGTTGCCGTATACACGGGCAAATACAAAAATGGCTTTTTCCACACAGTCTTGCCCCAAGGTGCCGACACTGCAAATCTACCTCTTGCTCCTTCCTGCCTGTTGGCAGTGTTCTTCCAATGGGACATTTTGCTGCTCCCTTCTAGCTAAAAGCAGAAGGAACCAATCTCTAAACAATTGCTGCTTGTGAGAGGGAAAGGGTCAGCCAGGACACAAATGGGCTTTATAGGCAACAAACATTTGGTCAAAATGGGAAGAGTCAGTGAGAACGAGAGGTGCAGTAAGACTGCGTGATGGAGGCTGTGAAGGAAAATACCCTTTTGCTAACAGTAGCAAAATTCTGGGAAAGGTTGTCAAAGAGTGGTGCTGAGTAACAAGTACAAGGTGGAACAAATGGGTACATGCAGGGGAAGATCCGGAAGGGTCCTGTGATGCAGACACAGTTGACCATGCTGCAGGAGCAGCAGTTGGGTACTCTAAGTCCCCAAAGCAAGTAAGAATCCCTCTTCCCTTCCCCTCTGCAGTCAGTGGCACATCCCTTTCTCTCCTTTTCCTTTCCCTGCTTCCTCACCCACTGCTGTTGCTGTTTCCTGCTCCCCTCCTGGAACAGCTGGGGGAGCTGTAGCATCCAGGCCACTCCTACTCACTCCAGCTGGGCCCCAAGCAGAGTTGGGCTCAGATAGGAATGGCAGCAGCAAGTAGTTTTCTCCTCCCTTCTGCCCCACCTCCAGGTGTTCCCTGCCAGTTCAGGAGCAGGTGAAGAGGTAACCTACCTGCTGCCATTGCTGTCTTTAGCCAAGCCTGGCTCCTCAAGGGTGGGGAGGAGTGATTTTTTTTTGTTGTGTTTTGTTTTGTTTTTGGGAGCCCTGCTGCCCACCCCAGGTCAGCTGAGGACAGGGGCAGTGCATTGGTTGTGGGGGAGGGAGGAAAGGAAGGGCAAGTGAGGGAACATGCTGCTTAGCATAAAAGGGAAGGGAGGGGGCAGAAATACTTTTTTTACTTACTTGAGGGACTTAAAGTCCCCTGCTGCTGCTCTTGTGCCACTCTCTCTACCTGCTCTGTGTGTGTGAGGGGGAGGCTGGGAGCCAGGGTGCAGCCACCCCTGCACTGCAAATCACTGCTCTAGCACTCCCCTTTATGAAATCCTGGATCTGCCCATGGGTACATGAGAAGAAGGAAAGAGCAGGAATTAGATTTTAGTCCCTGTTCTAACTAGATTTATAGAGAGACTGTAAAGGATATGTACTGACTTCAGAGAGAAATTCCTGAGGCAAGTGCAGTGTGAAGCTGATATACATGACCCTATGCTGCCCTACTCTCAGCCTTTGGCCAATGGACACAATGGGGATTGGGGGCAGGGGGAGGAAAGGGGGAGTTGACAATAGCATTTTATTTTGCCTTCTAGCTATTCAGTTCTATGTTGCATCTAATGTACAGCTAGATGCTGTTAGATCAGCCCCAGCCCCTAGAACAGGGAGGATCTGGGAGGCATGTAGGTGTTGGGGAACCACCTTACCCCCTGGCCCCAGGCTTTACCTTCTCTGTTGTGACTCCAGAGAGGTGTAGCACAGAATTGAGTCAGAGCCCCATCCAATGAAGCACTGGGATAACAGGCTAGAACCTGGACAGCCTAGAATTGCATACCTGGAAGGTGGGACTGGGCTTTCTGTTGCAGCCTGAGCCTAATCATGCTGCTATTGAATTCTGCAGGGGAAATTTTGCCACTGACAAGAGTTGCAACAGGATAAGAGCACCAACAGCCATTCCTTACAAAGTACTCTTCACCAGTACCTCTCAAAGCTCCCTGCTGAGAAAATCAGCATCATAAATCCCATGATACAGATGGGAAAACAGAGTTGCAGACCATGGAAGGGGTTTGCCCAAGGTTACCAGTAGCAGAGCCCAAAATCAAGCATGCTGCCTCCTGTTCCTCATCCATGTTCATCCAGATGAGGGTAAAGAGATTTCTGAGCATAACACCCCTGCCCAGCCCCCTCTCTGCTGACTGGAGATGAGGCAGAAGGCTTTCTCTGGCATGCTGGATAATGAGTGGAGAAGGAGTTGTGTGCCAGGATGACAGATGCCTGTGCTGCATGGGTTCCTTGCCCTATGTGAATCACTGTCCAGACTGCTTGTGTCCCTTCAACAACTGGTCTGATGTATTTGTTTGTCACCTGGGATCTGGGAAAGCGGCTGGATGGTCTCACTTGTAGGCCTGTGCTTAGGACTTTAACATACAAGTTCCAGATGGTACAGATCCCCTGCTGCTTGTATGTGTCTAAACACTTCCTCTTCCTTCACCTCATTTTCAACATGCTTGGCTTTCTCTACTGTCCGCCCATTTGCAGCAATTTAACTGAGCGACCAGGAATGTTTGCAAACAACAATGAGCAAAATGGGATGAACAAGCCCTGTCAAAACTGGGTCTCTAATCTGACAAGATGCTCACACCAGCTTTAGCATGCATATTGCATGTGCACACGCATTATTCACTTATGTCTCTCTTTCTCTTACATGCCTGCATGCCCACACACATTCAGCCTCCACAAACTCACTTGTCCTCTCCTCTCTTGCTTTCAGACCTATATGTCACCTGCTAGAACTCCAAACATGCATCCACCCTTTATGCACTTTTTTCAGACACACTCACCCTCTTTGTCTAGGGTCTGGGTACAGTTTTTGGAGATTTTATATACACATCTGATCAGCAAGATTGGACCATATGCAGCAATAGAGGGAGCCACTAGAAACAGTGAGTAGAAAGACTTCTTTCTTCCCTGCCTGGCTCCCACATGAAATAAGGTTGATGTAAGTTGCAGTGCCAGCATTTCTGTCCCACCCTACCTCTCAGCCAGACTGCCCCACACACAACTTTCCTCCCTGTTCACCTCCTCCCTTGTCAAGCCCTCTGCCCTCACCCTCTTCTCCTTCTTCCCCACCCTCAAGCTGAGCCGATCTCTCAGCATTCAAGATAACAGGTCCCAGAACCCTTGTCCTACATGGGGGAAACAGAAGCATGGTGCTGCCACTCGTGCCGACTTAATGCTGACCCCAATTATCTCACTAGGAGAGTTAGCTGGGATGACTGATGAGTCTGCCACAGAGTGATGGGGAGTGGGATGGGAAATCCTGCAGGGTATGGAAAGGTGGTGAGATCACAGGCAGAGACGGTAAGCAGCAGGATGGCTGGTCGGGTTTGATCGGCGCTGCCATCCGAGCACTGCTGACTCTTCTTGGCACCCAGCCTGCCTCTAATGGAATGTGACCCACAGCTGGGAATGAGCTCATCTGTAATCCACTTAATTGAGTTTTATGATCAGGGCTCTCACATCAGAGAGCGAGCCAGCCTGCATTCTTCCTAGCAATCGCTCTCCCCAGCTTACTGGCTGGGGAGAGAACATGTGCTGAGAAGAGCTCCATCGTGCTGTCTAGTGGCCTGTCTCTGACCTTCTCCCTACCTTCAGCAAAGCAAGGGATCTGTGTTGCTTTCCCCTTCAGAGACCTTGGGTATGGAGTTGCTTAACATATACACTTGACTTTCTTTTGCAGTAATGATTGATTCTGTAGTTTCCATTTAAGTATCAATAATACCATTATGATGGCATGGCACTGCATACTGTCCACATCTGCATGTGTCCCAAGCACCCAGGATCCATAGAGAACATCCTGACATTCCCCAGGAATCCCATACACTCATCCATACAGCCTTGACACACATCATGGCTCTCTAGAGCAGTGATTCTCAATTGGGGTGCCCTGAGGTCCTTTGAAGAGTGGTGATACATACTATTAGATGTGAAAACACCTACACGTGATTCACAAGATAAACCCAGAGATTTCAAATAGAAATCCATAGTTTCAAATATATTTTAATCTACTGTGGTCTTTCTAAATTCTTTGCAACAGAAGAATTGCTCTATTATTTTCCATAGTCAAAACAAGTATTAATAAAATTAATACTTGGAATAAGGTGCAGTTGTGGAGGGGTGCCTTGAGTCTGAAAAGCTTGAGAATCACTGCTGTAGAGGCAGTGTTGTAGGGCCAGAAAATGTCTGCATACCTGCTCACGATTCTGTGCTTCTCCAATTCACAGAGGTGTTAGGATCACCCTTGAATTTTTGCCCTTTACTGTCTTATCTCCAAGTCATGTGTTATCAAATTTGAGTGAACTATAGGTATTCATGAATCAACCAAAAGAGCCTTCAGGGGCTCAGAATCCAAGAAGAATGCAGTATTTCCTCCGATGTGATGATAGCTGTGCCAGGCAAAGTTTGGAAACTTGGTAAAGAATGCAGGTCTTCCTCTTGGTGAGGATGAAGAGAGAGTGAAGATGTGGATATGACACCCAATTTACTGGAGAATATCTAAGTCAGATGAGGATGTATTATTGGGATCCATGTTCTCTTGCTTATTCTGGTGATGTGTAGACTTTGCAATAGTACACCTGAACAAAGGACCTAGTGAAAGATCTACATTGAGTGAAGGCCCTGTTGCTTTCCTTTCCTCTAGGCCTTGTAGGGACCAAAACTTGTTGCCAATTCAGGTTCCATGTACCATATATAAAAAGCTGTGTCTGAAAGTTAATGGCTTAGACATTCCACAAATCTACAGTATACAATCAGGTGTGATCTATGGGAGCATAGATGAACTGACATGAAGATGATATGCCTCTGTTAGGAAATGTGGTGTTGTCAGGGCTGATAAGTATATTCCCACAGGTCCAGTTCCTAGAGTCATGGGACTGCATAAATATTTTAGCTTTCATTTAAAAGAAAAAAAAAGAGCTTCTAGCCTTTATGGTTTCAGAGACTCAAAAATCAGAAGAGAAGTAATAAGAAGCCAAAATATATTTTAAAAAAATCTGATAGGTTTTGAACTAGTCTAATGATTCTGGAATGGTTGGGTTTGGCATATCGGAACAGCATCTTTGCATCCTTGCACATTGCTGAACTATAAGGCTCCTTTGAATCACCTACTCATTTTTGCATCCAGTTGCTGTCTCCTCCCAGGTAACTACAGTAGGCCCCAGGGTCCTCTTGGTCACATATTTCCAAAGGTGTCCCTTTCCCTATTCCTTATCTTTCAGAAAGAGCTGCTGAAGTACTGTCACCAAAGCAGCAGTGATTCTTCCAGCAATCAGCCTCTCCTTCCTTTTTCCTCCCACTCTGAGGAAGGAAAGGTATGACCTTAAAGGCTGACACCCAAATCTGCCACATTCAACCCTAACATAAAGCCCCTATTTTATTTTCTTCCAAACTGTTCACCCCAAGATCTGAAAACTGGTCCCAGAATTAAACAACACTCCTAAATTGCCATATAGGAACATGGGCTGATCTAGGATTTATTAGGGGAGTGGGGTGACACACCACTCTTCAGACCTTGGGAGGATGGGAGTAAGGCATAGCTGAAGCCCCCCGGATTGGTAGGTGACACCAGGAAACCAGTCAGGGAGCAGGTGCAGGGAGTTGGGGGGGGGGGGACCTGCCCCCCCACCAACAAAGTAGCCACTGTTCCTAGGCCTGGGAATATGGGGAGGGAGAGGCAGAGCTGCTCCTGCCCTGCTCCAGCTGGGGGCTGTTGGGAGCAGTTGTGTGGGATGCCAGGTTTGGCTGGGGACAGCAGTGGTAGCACTTAGTTTCTTTTTTCTGACCACTATTCCCTGTCTGCCCCTTCCTCCCTCCCTCCCAGTATCCCTCCCT
>NW_017729034.1:5424010-5434845 GCF_001723915.1 Gavialis gangeticus
GTTGGGGGGGGGGGGGACCTGCCCCCCCACCAACAAAGTAGCCACTGTTCCTAGGCCTGGGAATATGGGGAGGGAGAGGCAGAGCTGCTCCTGCCCTGCTCCAGCTGGGGGCTGTTGGGAGCAGTTGTGTGGGATGCCAGGTTTGGCTGGGGACAGCAGTGGTAGCACTTAGTTTCTTTTTTCTGACCACTATTCCCTGTCTGCCCCTTCCTCCCTCCCTCCCAGTATCCCTCCCTTGCTGAAAGCAGGTGCTGGAAGGAGGCATCAGTTTGCCACCACGTCTGTCCCCAGTTGAGCCTGGTTCCCTGCACAATTGCTCCTTGCAGCACAAAGCAGCAGTGGCTCTGGAGCTTCCCCATGCCTGTATCAGCCAGGGACAGTGACAGTGGCATGCGGGTTCCTCCTTCCAGCACCTGCTTCCAGCTAACAGGAGACATCTGTGAGGGAGTGGTGGGCATGGAGCAGGCATGGGAAGGAGGAGCCTTTGTCACCAGCGCTGTCCCCTGATGTGCCTGCCACCCTGCACACCCGCAGCCTGGAGTGAGGCAGGAGCACCACTACAACTCTCCCTGTGTACAGATCAGCTGGGGACAGTGGTGGCTGTGGCAAAAGGGGGCTATGACTGCACTGCTGCACCCCCATGGATCTGCCCCTGTATGGGACCATGTCCCTTTCTTCCTTCAGAACAGAATGCAAAACGTGTTATTTTAGTTTAGGTCTAAATAAGCTTTTACTCTAGATCCACAAAATGCACAGGTTCCTGCAAGCCCATAAATAAACATCCAAGCAACCTATAAACTAATCAAGTGATTCCTCCCACAGCCAGGAAATGAGGAAAGATAGGGGAGTCTTAGTTGTTCCTATTTTTAAAATACTAAGGAGATGCTTCAATGCTAGTGATGGAGAGTGGTTGATTAAAGAGTAACAAAAGGAAGAACCAGGAAGGTGGGGGAGAGAGAGAGAGGAAGAAAGAGGGAAAGAGAATAGAAGAAGCCTCATAATATGGTTCTGTCACTGTGATAAGTGGCTTTCTCCTGAATACTCAATGGAGCGGCCTCCACAGGTCAATCTCATTAGAGATAAAAATGGAAGAGCTGCAGGAGTCCGGGCTGAGCTCCACCTGGAAAGTTTTGACAGTGGGGCCTGTGCTAAGGCCTTCAACAACAACAGCAAGGGCAGGAGGCAGCTGTGAGGAAGACAGCAGTGACAGTGGCATCTGTGGAGAACGTTTCAACACTGTTGCCTGCCGGAGCTTGTTTGTACAGATCCTCGCCGCTGGAGGAAAGGCAGGGCTCATTTCTAACGAAAAACATTGTGTGGCCTAGATGTTGCCAAAAGAAAACAGTGAGCCAACCACCTTCCAAGGGAAATGGCCAGGTGCTGATCGGGAGCCAGCAGCGAGGTCCATCGACAGTATTGGAACTGCAGAATAAGTAGGCCAAGGATCATTAAGGAAAGCTGTTGGGTATCCGCTGCCCAGTTTTCCCCTGATATCCACAGAGAAATGCTTTGAAGGAGCATGTGGATAAGGAGGGTGACTTCTGAAAAATATTCTTGTTCTCTTCCATGAACAAGGGGAATAAAGTCTGAAAGTCAGAAGCTCCAGCCAAGAGCAAATCCAGTGAGGTGGGGGATGAGGGTTCCCCTTCAGCTGTGTGGCACATGTGCCAGGACCTCTCTGAGATCTCTGGCATGGCAGTGTAGGTCCTACCAGAGCTGCACATGTACTGTGAGCCTTCAGCTCACTATCTGAGTGGCATGAGCTCTGGCAGGAGCCCCTGCTTTCAAGCAGCTCCAGAGCCCAGGGAATGAGTATCCAGTCTGTTTCTAAATGAGGCATTACTACTGGACAACAGGTTTCCAGACAGCTGTCTAATGTCTGAGTCCAAAGAACAAGACAGCAGTGCTTCCCCATGGGGTAGAAATTTGGATGCCAAGAAATGCCTGTTCTGTTCCCTGTGTTGCCACTGACCTGCTGGGCTAAGTCAGGTTTCCCCCTTCACCTCTGTAAAATAAGAATAAAGATTCATACTTGTCTTATAGGGAAGGAAAGGAGTTGACGTTTAGTTTGTCAAGCACTTTGAAATCCTTAAAGGGAACAGGGCATGCATGTATTATTAAAGATCTACTCAATGTCCTTTTTGCAGGGGCAAGGGAGATGAAGCACTCTGGGGATGTGGTGTGTGGGAGAAGATGGCACTGAAATGGCTCCTGCTATATTCTGCGGATATAAAGAGGCCAGCAGTAACACTCTTCATATGGATTTCTCAAGGTCTGTGGTGATGCACTTTTCCAGCTGTAGATTAGAGTCAATTTCTGTCTTGTCAAAAGAGGTCAGAAAGTGTCTAGTGTTGTCACATACTTGGGTTTATGTATTTATTTAGTGTCTGAGAGCTGGATTTGACATCTCTAGAGAGAAGTTCCTTCAGTGTGACAGCAGAAGAGGCAAGGGCCAGGGTAACTGAATCCTGACCTAGAGGCACCATGTTGAGACATGAGAGGATAATTCAGCTTCCATGGTCCGTTTGCCTCTGGAGATTGCTCATGAGAGACTGAATGAGGTGTTCAGGGCTGTCATGGTTACAGCACCATTGGCCCCTCTTGAGACTCTTTGAGTGCATGCTCTCAGGTTCTGGCCTCCACCTGTCCCAGGGTTGAATCCTGGGATCCTCCCACTCTTAGCTCAGGCCCTCTGTTCAACTCACGTGATTACTCCACAGGCCAGTCTGGCTTTGCCAACTCCAGGTTCTTCCCTTCAGCAGCTTGTGACCAGTGGTTCATCCTGGGGACCACACAGCTTCAACAACACTTTGGTTGGAGAATCTTCATAGTAGGTACAGAGCAGAACAGAAAATAGAAACAGCTGGATAACACCTCTCTTTCTTCCTGGGGCACCAGGACAGACAGGTTTTGCTTCTTCAGACCTTCAGTGGGGTCTGCCTTCCTGTTTCCTGACAACTACCTCTCTCTTTTCTTAAAAGAGAGGCTGTTTAACCATTCTCTGCCTTTTTAATCATTTTTGGTTCCTCACCTTTGCTTAACCAGTTTTGTCATGTTTTTCCAGAGCCTGGTGGCATCTTTCCTGCTAATGCACCACACATTGTCCCTTAATAGCCCATGTTGTGTTTACCTGGAGGTTGCTTGGCCAGGGTCAGTGTGTTGTATTTCTGCTGGTTTCCTAACAGCCATGCAAGTAAATTAGTCCAACATATACATGTAGGAAAAGATGTGAATAGTTCAGTGTAGCCAGACGGAAGCAATTTCTATGACCAGGGATTTATGTACAGTAGTCCTACATTATTACAAATCAGACCAAGGTCCTTCACAAGGTTGGCTTTTTGCTTGTTTGTTTTAGTGCTGGGGTCATTTGCTTGCCAGAAATCAGACCAAGACCATTAACTCCCTTTCCCATCCAAAAGCCATCAGACGATGTGCTGTCGCCCTCGACCTGCACCATCTTCATACCAGGGATCTGGAGGTGAAAGGCTCTGTAATCTATTCTAAGAGCTGCCTGGGCACCAGTACATACCACATAACCGTACTCTCCTAAGTACACATTGATTTATTATCCCAGTTAGAACAACCAGAATAACTTGCAAGATCATCCTGCTAATAAAACCCATTTAACCACAGACTTTTGTTGTGGAAATAATAGCTTAAAGTGGAGGTGGAGCCTTCTCTCTACACCTTTCTTTTTATTCCTTTTGAATTCTTGGGGCCGACAGCATATTATATGTCACAGGAAATATTGGTATAACTGCATATTGTAATTTGCTTGTAGTACATATCATGAAACATATCAATGTAATGCTTGACAATGATAATAGTATAGCCAATAGTCTGCTTTTATAATCTAGCACATATTTTTATGAAGCATTTGAGTCTCTTATTCTTTATTATCAGTTTAATATCATAATGGAAATGCCCTGCAACTGTTCTTCCATGAAAAAAATGTTTCTCCCATGAAAAAGATACTAGCAAAGGCATCCTTACCTGGATTCTTGGACATAGAGCTATGCAGAGGCATTTTATATAATCGAGAAAAGCCCTTGTTCATCTGAAAACACCTGTTTGGTTTGTGAGTGATCATTTCATTCTTAGCTTCCATCAGGGAGAAGTCGCTTATACAAATTCTAAAATAACATAGATATTGACAATGTTGTTATGACAGATTATATTGTATATGTGTGTGTGTAAAAATGAGGCCATTTATACTGTATGTATATAATGAAGAGATTACACCATGCATGTGTTAGAAAGGTGGGGTGCCTGCAGATGTGCAGGGATGCTGCTCTGATGTGTTGTAATTACAGTACATTGGAGCAGATTCGATTGAGTCCGCTGGAGCATGCTGATTAACATGCTCCAGCAGCCTCTGTGTCTTGTGTATTCAGCATCCCCACACTTCAATACGGTGGTGGGGACACTTACCTAAATTGAATTAGCTTTAGTTAAAGTGCTCCCACTGCCATTTTGAAGTGCAGGATGTTGAACACAAGAGACATTGCAGGCACTTTAATTACAGTGGCTTTTGGAGCTGCTGTAATTAAAGTGCCCCCTCCACCTCCTAGCAGCACGTGTAAAGACACCCAAAGATGAGATTATATTACATGTATGTGTCAGAGAGAAAAGGAGAGGGAAGGAAATCACATGTAGCCAGATTCTGAAGATGTCAGCATGAGTGAGTGTGTGTGGGTATGTGTGTATGAACATTTCATATAACTATATGGTTACCAATTTGTGTAAAATGACTGTGCACTATATATTGTGCTTACTTGACTTTTCATGTCTCGGTGCCCAACTTCTTTCCAAGCAGCTGAATTAGGTTGTTTTTTCATTGATCAAACCAATCTGGATTATTATTTATTTATTATAAAATGTTTGTTGAAGATGCAATGCCATACCTAGCAGAATGTACTCTTTATTGAGCAGGAACTCTTTGTGTTGGAATGAGTGCTCAGTATGATGAACAGTATTTGAAGCAAAGAGAAAAGTCAAATGACTACTCCAGCTCTTCTTTTGCCCAAAGCAGATGTTATTAACACTTGTTCAATATTTCATGATAAACTCATGAGGAAAAGGAAGCTGCTGAAAAATATCCTACACTCTGAGAAACATGCATGTGTCCCTACTGATTCAGAGTTTGAGTTTTTTAAAAAGGTGCCCCATTTCCTTTTGTGTGAATTCTTTATGAGTCTAAAACTGTTACCATCAAAGCATCCTAGTTTTAATGGAGTATGTGTATGAAGTTTCTGAGAGAGAAAGCAAGTGTTAGAGAGCAGAGGTGGTAAGACTGTGTGCCATTTAGAAGGAGGTAGTTAGTCGTTAGTCTGAAGTCAGGCAAGGCAGGACAAGGTGGCTTGAATGGGATGCTCCTGAATACAGACAGCAATGTTCTTGAGTATAGCATATGTTTCTTGCTTTGGCATCTGCTGGAACAAAAGAAATGCAGCTCTAGTGCCCAGTGCTCTGACGTCATTCCTGTCATTACCTCCTGGAACGTGGCAACCTCAGGACAGGCTGTCAGAGTGACAGCATTAGCATCTAGGTGTAGAAAGAATCCAGTTAGCACCCGCCCTCACCCCTGCCTCCAAAAAACCTGTCTAAATAACATGTAGCCTACCCATGGATCACCAAGTCTACTCCCTACATTGGGACACATCCAAGGGGCAGAGGAGAGGGGCACACAGCTATATTTTCACTTCAGTAACATTGGTTCATCTCCTTTTGGGGTGGAGCCAGATCTTGAAGCTAGCAGCCTTTTGCTATCAATGGCCAGAAAACATTGATTCAGTTGGTATTCAGCCTGGGTGAACAATCTTGGCATTGGTATGGCTGCCTTGGGGTCATGTTATAGAACTCCTATTTCAATTTAGCAATAATTAATTAAGCCTATAAGTTGAACTCTATGGGCTACTGCTATACCACCACCGCTGTCTGTGAGATTGATGAAGCCTACAAGCCTAAGCATAGTTGGACCTTGTGAACACTAGGATAGAAGATGTTGAAAGAAAACCCAAGTGGTCTTTGGAAGTCAGAGCTGTCTACTTTTCTTCCTGTCAGTGTGGACCTGAAGGCTAATAGTGCTGTGCTAATGGAAGCACTCTCTTTAAGATGAGCCCAGAAGCAAAGACACTTTCTCATTCCAGCCATGGTCGACTGGTGCTTCCTGAGTCTGGGGGGTCACCAGATTGCTGACTGGGCGGGGGGGGGAAAGGGGGGCAATGGCATTTCCGGTTTCACGGCTGGACTTCCAGGGGGTGCACGTGCACCTGCATGCACCCCCTATGATTCCAGCCGTCCACGATCCCAACCTACAGAATTTTACACAAGCAGCCATGGCCCCATTTTCCCTCAGTGTCCTGCATGTGATTGTTTAATTAAAGATCTCACTGCAAGACATTTTTGTAAAGGGACAGATTTCTGGGGGAACTTAATTCAGGTGATACTCTTGAGTTTTGTACATTTAACAGCTGCTTCTTCAGATCGCATAGGTGTGGTGTGTTTGCCCAGAATTTGTGACTGAAACTTAGCCCTTTAACTTGATGGCAGTCAAGTTGTCAGATCATAATCAGTGATCCACAGGGCCTTTCCAGGTGGCTTGAAACTGAGATAATTTGCTAACCAAGTAATTGTGTGGGAACAGACATGTGGAAAAGAATGAGTGAAATAATTAAGATATTTGTAGATTCATAGAATGTAGGTTGGAAGGGACCTTGGAAGATCATTGGGTCCAGCTCCCCCCTGTACCAAGCAGGAAAGGCAACTGGGGTCAAGTGACCATCCAGTCTCCTCTTGAAGGTTTCCAGGGTAGGTGATTGCACCACCTCTGAAGGGAGCTTATTCCACAGTCTGGACACCCTAGCTGTGAAGACATTTTTCCTAATGTTGAGCTTGAAATTGTGTTCCAGGAATTTGTGGCCATTACTCCTTGTTTTCCCCAAAGGTGCCCTGGTGAATAGTTGTTCACCGAGCCCATGATGTACACCCCTGATGTAACAGTAAGTGGCTACCAGGTCTCCTCTCAGCCTTCTCTTCTTCAGGCTGAAGAGTCCCAGGTTACCTAGCCTTTCCTCGTATGGCTTGCCGTGCAAGTCTCTGATCATATGGGTGGCCCTATATTCATGGCCTGATGTGTACAATGTACAATTTTAGATAGTAAACTCCTAGCTAGCAGGCATGTGTGTAGGCAGGAGTAATGTCACCTTCTACTTGCTAGATCACATAGATGGTATGGAATTTAGTACTAGTGAATTCTAAGTGTGGTTTTGAACTCAAGCTGTAGTGCTGTAGAAAGCTGTGTTTTCAGAACTGAAGGGCTGGATGCTTTGTGGGATGTATGACTTAAGAAAGAACAGTGCCTGTTGTTTGTGGCATGTGGATTTACTATAGGTTGAATAGTTTTTGTTGGCTACCAACAGGGATTGGTTGTCTTTATTTGTCTGTGTAGCACATTGCACACTTATGGCACTGTAGAAGCAACCCTGATGCAAATGAATTGGAATGGGCTACTTCCATTGTGCAAAGTGATTGCAGCTCTCAACTGTTTTGGAATCAGACAGCACAACTGAGACCTGGAAGGGATAGGAGGGAGCTTTACAATGATACACATAATTATAGCTCATCCAATCTCGTTCCCAGCATCTTGTATTTCTACTATGAGAAAACAGTAGTAGAAATGGCCAATATCCATCTATGGCGAAAGTGAATTTGAGGAGTGAAATCTGAGGCAAGGGCTCCTGTGTATTTGGTGTGCTTGAACATCCACATTCACTCAAGCATGAATACCCACATCCATGTCTACACACCCATTTACTCATCCCCTTATATGCACAGCTACCCACTCACATCCATGTACCCACTCCCTCTTGCCTCTAGTTCAGGCACTCCATCACATCATGTGTGCATGGTTACCCTCTCACTTGCATACAAGTATATTCCTTTATACCTGAAGACTGACTGCCTGGTTGTCTGACTGGCATTCTTTAATTCAATGCAAACTCAGACACATCTGATATACTCCTGTATACACACCCATCCATTCTTGAATGTCCAACTACATGCACACTTCTCAAAGCACATTATTGAATATGATTTACAAATGTGAATTCACACTGCTATGTACACAGTACACACACGAACCCAGTCATTCTGTGATAGATGGACATTTTGATCATACAGTCAAGCACAAGCAGTCATTTCCCTCAATGTTCATGCGCACCCAACCACACATGCAATTGTCTAACCCTGTTTTAGGTGAATGGAGTAAACCTGGACAGATACCTGACAGGTCTCTCCTTTTACACTTTGGCAGCACTTGTACAAGTTGTTATGCCAATAATGCTTCACTGAATGGATCTGAAATTGCCTGCATGTACTCATTCTTGCATCCAGTCACACACACATGTTTATACCATTACACAGGGAGCACATTACTGCAGCGCTGCAAAGTCTGCACCAGCTTCCAGTAGCTTTCCAGATGCACTTCCAGGTGTTGGTCTTGACCTATAAAGCTGTACATGGCCCAATAGGCTTTGTAGGGAACCACCTCCTCCCTCATGCTCCACTGCAATCCCTAAGGTCAGCCAAGAACAACCTTCTGCAAGTACCATCTGTCTGCCAAGTTTGCTTGGCCAAAATACGTGGGAAGTGGTTCTCCATTGTCACTTCTCAGCTTTGGAACTCCCCCCTTGACGCCTGCCAGAGGCTGAGCCTGGCTATCTCCCAGAAGCAGTGCAAGACATTTTATTTAGGTAGGTGCAGCTAGCAGGTGCAGTTAAGCTTGAAGGCTTTTTGCAGACAGTTTTATCATTTTATTTGTTTTTACGTTTTATTTATTGTAAGCCGCTGTAGGCCTGTCTTTTTGAGGGGGCATAGAAATCAAGTAACTAACTAAATAAAAAGCTCAAAAATCAGAAGAGTCTCACATTTCTTTGTTTATTCATTTCATTTCATTTCAATGTAATGATTCCCTGGGGGAAAAAAATCATGATTGTTTTGATTATTTGTGGTTCATAAAGGTACTGCCTTGAGTATACACACCCAAGTGTCCAAGTGCAAAAACAAATACTTGTACACATATACACACCTGTCTACAGTATGTGTGGGTGCGCATGTGTGCACACACACACGCACGCCCGTCTCACAAAGTTATTCACACCAGCTGTGTTTCTTCAGCTCATCTCTCTGCAACTTAGGCCTGCATCCTTTCTTTAAGTTATGGAATCTCCAATTCTACCGATGTTTGTACTGAGCAACCTCCTCCCCCGCGCTCCCTCCCTCTTGCTCTCCTTCACTCCAGGAAAGCTCTTTCTGATTCTCTTTTCACTGATGTCTGGCGTTCATGCCTTGGTAGACAGAGAACGGCAGGAAGACAGTGACGTGAGCAGACAGAATAACCAGGGAATAAAGAGGAGTTGGTTGAGAATCTGTAATTAGAAGCCCAATTTCCGTTCCTTTCCCAGGCGCTTTTTAAATCCCTTTCAGGGGTTTCTGACTGTCTCAAAATCGAATGTCATTGAGATTTTTTTTTTTGCATCCTCTCGTTTCCTTGGCAACCGGTTGGTGATGCAGGAGCTAGAAATGTGTTGTGTCTCCGTGGAGACGTTGGCGTGGGTGTGCCATGGTGACAGCTACGATGGACGCACCATTCCGCCAATCCAACCTCATTGCTCACATTATGCACTTTGAGCCTGACTTCAGAGGTCACACTCTTATTTTTAGTGAGATAGGTGTTAATCTGATGCCTTTTCATAGCACAGACACCATGACGTGGGGTCTTAAGATCCCAAAGCTTCGGTAATTACATCAATGCAAAGTGGCAGTCATCAAGGACTGGAAAACAAAGCTTTAGGGCCAAGCCTTGCGGGTCTTACTCGGTACCTCCAAAACAAAATTGGAGCCTCCACCTAACTTCCAACTGCTCTGCCTCCCGCATTTACTCCCTCTGGGGCACTGCATTACAGTAATTCAAGTCTTGCTGGTTGAGTTTTTCCTCCAGTGGCTCACCTTAAAAAAGAAAAGCTTGTCAGTCATCAAAGCGCAGGATTGGGAAGCAGGACTCCTGGGTTCTTAAACAAATCACTCCTTCCTGTGTCATCTCATTTTCTTATCTTGGAAAATGAGGATGCCTCTTAATTTTTTTGCGGGGGTTAAGAGAGTGGCTACATTTTTTATCTCAGAAATGTTCAGCTGGAAGTCATGTGAGCCTGTGCAATACCATGCAGATGCTACCCATGAACCCCTAGCCATTCCTGACAATCTTCTGTCCGAGGAAGTTGTAGAATTTCTCTCCTCCCCCGCAAAAAGGTTTTCAAGAGGAGGCTGGATAAGTATTGGTCAGGGATGATTTAAGAATAGCATTTCTGCATTTCTGCAGGGGATTGGGTCAGCTGACCCTTGAGGTCCTTTCCAACTCCCAGATTCTGTGAAGGAATGCAATCTCATCATCAGGAAGCCACTGGCCCATCAGCCTACTCATTCCCTTGGACCCTCTGTAATGTCATGCACAGACACATGATGTCACCAACAAAACCCTCTGAGTTGGTTTGAAATTGGGTTCCTGAGGACTTGCCTTCTACTAAATGAGTCCAACCTACCTTCAGCAGGATTTTGCTAGGTCTTGTCCAGCCAGCAGCAAAGCCAAGCATCAAATTCTTCTTGTCAGAAAGACCAATTAAAGGATTAAGTATGAAAAGCTGAAACCCCTAACATCCATGGTGTTTTCCTTTTTTTAAACTGTAATCATTTTTGCTGAGTATTGTTCTGGGATCTGTGCCCTGAGGGATGCAGTCAGTGAAGTGACACACACACACACACACACACACACACACACA
>NW_017729034.1:5439845-5443950 GCF_001723915.1 Gavialis gangeticus
ACACACACACACACACACACACACACACACACACACACACACACACACACACACACACACACACACACGAAGCTGCGAAAGAAAACTACACCAAGGCAAGCCAACCTAAGATCAATTCTCTTCCCATCACTGCTGGTAGGTTTGCTGGTCTTCCTCTTCCATGTTTTGTCAGTTATCTCAGATTCTGAGATTCACTCACTGCAGAGCCACCAAGATGTTGGAATAAGGTGCTTTATTGTCTGGAGCCATGGGACATGAAGGGCAATTAGATGCTGGAAGTAGGTGAAGGAAAAAGGTGGTTTATATACCCTGTGGCTAGTTTTGAGTGGGCCAAAAAGATCTAGTCTGGGTTTGCACTCCTTTAGGGAGGAACTGGTATCTCCTTTCCTCATCAGGTCAGAGTCCAGAGCTTGTTTTAGACGGACAAAGAAACTGGGGTCAGATTTTTTCCTCCTTACTTTGCTGTGTAATAGACTTGGGGAGCTAAGGACCAGATCCCACTAAAACCAGTGGGAATATAGGCACTTCAATAGGAATTAGGAACCTAAATACCTTTTGGATCTATTGCACTGTTATCTGTCTAGCTGCAGCAACACACTCAGCCCTGGACCTTGCTTTCATAAGACAAGTCTCCTGCTTCACAATCCCTTGGGTCTGCTTTTAGTAAGGTGCCTCTCAAGGGATTCTGAGTTCATTCCACTGCAGTTGTCTTCAGCTGGGGTTGAGGAGGCTCACTTATTCGCCCAGGGAGGAATTCAGCAGTTTCCTAAAGTACACACCAAGAAGACGGGGCACATACCTGGCACAATGCTGTGAGCTGTGGTGGTTGGAAACAAATGGTAAGGTCACTGCAGAAATGACTGGTCAATGGAGGCAGGGCATATGAAGGAACAAGGGTTGGGCTGAGGATATGGATTAGTGGACAGGGCTGCAGCAAATTTTTCATCAGAACTATTTTTCAGGGAAAATTTTAACATAGCCGTGATTTAAAAAATGTTCTTTCTGAAACAACTTTCAAATATTCATTGGGAAAAAAAGCATTTTTATTTCCAGCCAAAATGTTCACTTTTCTTCAATGAACAGCTGAAATTTTCTTTTGGGGGGAGAAGGTGGGAATGGGAAAAAAAAAAACCCTTTTCCTGGCCAGCTGTGTCAGTAAGCCCTCTCCTTGCCTAACACACACCATAATCTACACACTGCCAGCTCACAACCCTCTCCATCTGTGACAGTGACGGGGAAATCCCTAGCTTGATTTTCTCTTGCCCAGTAGGAATAGCTTTCTCCTCGTCATTTGAGAGGCTGATACCAACTTGGAGCTAAAATCCAGTCCAAATTCTTCTTTGGCATCTGTCTTGTTGTTTTGTCATATTACGGTAGTGCTTGCTATGTTGTGCCTCACTGGCAGTAGTGTAACTAGGGGTGGGTGAGGAGGGCAACAGCCTTAGGCACCAATTTAGAAGGGGTGCTGGAAGGTAGCCCCTAAGAGTGCACTGCCTCCCTTGCTGTGCTTGGTGAGTTTTTGCCAAACACCTGTGCAAGGAGGTAAGCATCTGACACATGTATGCACACACATGCACACACCTGCCCAGAATGCCAAAATTTCCTGTGACACCTCTGCCCACTGGGCTGGGTGCTGAATGGAGAGAATAAAGGAGAGTCCCTTCCCGAAAGCTTTCTGTCACTGAAGGTTAGAATGAAGCCCATCAGGCTTGTGCCCCCTGTTCATGCCTAATGTTACATTCAGCAGCTTATGCCACAGTACAGCTCTATCCAAAGTAAAATCTTTATCTTATTTACTATTGGCACAGTTGGTTTCCAGAAGAACACATAAAGGAAATTGGTTATACCTCATGACCCTTCAGACTTACTTGCTGCTAATTCAGCAATACATAGCTTTTCTGTCTGCTAGCAAGACCAGAGTAAAGGAGACATTCCTGGCTCCCATTCTTTCCTGTTGGAATGACCCTTTACACCAGACTGTAATATACTCTCTTCCCACCCCACTTCTTCCTCCAAGTAGAGCAAAGCCGGAATCCATGCATTCGTTCTCTGTTGGAGAGTGAAAATCATGCTCGTTCTGTTAAAGCAGAGCAGGGTTATGTTTGGCCCGGGGGCAAGCATTGTAAATTGAGCTGAAACCAAGTACCATGCTGTTGAAGGAAAAATAATCTTCCATCACAGGGAGAGAGAACACTGCACACACACGCATGCACACATACATATACACACCAATTGCCAAGTAATCCTGCTTATTCCACAAGGATAATTTCAAGCTAATAGTTAGGAGGCATGGTTTGCAAGGGAGGGCATTGATGAATCAGTTAGCTGCCTTTGTAATAAGCTCTGTGCAATTGCTTCTTCTGTTGCTCTTTTCCTTGCCCACTCACTGCCTTGCAAGTCTCTCTCTATTGCCTGCCTGTTACTCAAACAGCACCTGTAGATTAGGCAGAATAGAAAAGTTACTGAGCTGGGGAAATAGTAAGTGGCAGTCTCTGCCATATGCGAAATGAATACTTTGACTCAAGCACTGGAGGTATTAATACCATAACTCTGAATGAGAGGCATGGAGAATCACCTGACTGTGTACAGTTGGTACTATCATTGGCATCTGTCCTAGATAGGAAGGGACAGGGTTGACCCAATAGAAGATACTGCCACACAAACCTTGCTTCTTGCATAAAAGAGCATTGTAAGTTCTAATGCTATCAGAAGTTCTCTTTGAGCTAAGGAGGCATGTATTTATGCTTTTGTAGTGAACAAATGCATGGTCACGATAGGGACAGCCATGAAGTTCTGTGGCTGCACAAGAAACTGGACCTGAACAGAAATCACTGTAATTTTATCCCCGCCCTCATACAACCAGCTTGCAAACAGGTTCTAAGAATAACTCTGCAAGGTGTGAACTGTCCCAATCAGGTCAACCAGTGGCTAACTCAGATATCTAACAATGATTTGTACCTTATTTCACTGATAATGGTTTTGATAGAAACACCGTGTCAACATGTTTGTCCCACAGTTCCTCAAATTTGAAAAAATGTTTTGAGTTTTTTTACCCTGCATGTGAAAATCTCCTCTTTTTCACCTCTGGTAATGTCTGTGGTGCATTGAAAATGTGAGGAAATCATAAAATAAGTTGAAATCAGTGTCAAAATCAGTAATACATAGCTACTCCTGGACTTATTCCCTAATTTAATTTTCATATTTAATTCCTAAAAAATAAAAAACAAATGAAACTGCTCCAAGAATTCTGTTGCAGAATTTAGGTCCAGTTTTCCTCAGTATATGATGTTGTGCTTCCCTTTTCCTATCTCTAAAATGGGAATAATAACATGACTACTGATACAGACCTCCTACCTATTAATGAATAAAAGTACTCTAAAAGATAGGGTATTGCATCATTTTTAGGGTATTGTCTAAAAGCATTACTATCACTATGTTGTTATAACCATTCAGAATTCTCTTATTCCATTAATTTTTTCAGTTGCTTAACTTTCTCCCAAAATGCTTTTTTGACCCAGATTTTTTCATACTTAGTCTAATGCCAGGAGCCAATTGTCTTTGAATAGCTCCCTTTAAATAAATATGTTCAAAATATCTTGAATTGTCGGGGTGATCTGACATGCCTTTTTTGTGTGTGAATCATTAAAAAATGGCCTATCCCAAATATTTTGCACATGACATGTACAGGGTTCTGTATGAGAAACAAGAGCTTTCCTGATTTTTCATGTGAAGCAATAAGGTTTCAAAGTAAAGAGATGTTTTAAAAAGAGTATTTCTGATGTAGTGTATATTGATTACCTTAACTTCAGAAGTGTCAGTGGATGTTGGAAAGAGTGTGTACATAGTTTCATAGTTTCACAGTTTCTAGGGTCGGAAGGGACCTGAGCAGATCATCTAGTCCGACCCCCTGCCATGGCAGGAAAGAGTACTGGGGTCAAGCAACCCCAGTAAGGTGGTCATCCAACCTCCTCTTAAAAACCCCCAGGGTGGGAGCCTGCACCACCTCACTTGGAAGCTGGTTCCAGACCCTAGCTGCCCTGACCGTGAAGTAGTGCCTCCTGATGTCCAACTTAAACCTTCCCTCCGCCAGCTTGTGACCGTTGTT
>NW_017729034.1:5448950-5451248 GCF_001723915.1 Gavialis gangeticus
GTGACCCATTGGACTGTATGGGTGTCTACGCCACAGTCCCCCAGCTTCCTAATGAGAATGGGGTGAGAGACAGTATCAAAAGCCTTCCTGAAGTCTAGGAAAACTATATCCACTGCCACCCCTGCATCCAATGATTTAGTTACCTGGTCGTAAAAGGCCACCAGGTTGGTCTGACAGGACCTGCCGCTGATGAACCCGTGCTGGTTGCCCCTGAGCATGCAGTTCCCTGCTGGCCCCTCCTGGACATATTTAATAACAATACCATATTTCTATTTTTCATAGGATTTTTCACTAGGAAAACTCAAAGGGCTTTTACCAAAGTGTGCAAATTTTATCTCCATTTTGCATATATGGAAGCTGAGGGAAACTAAGCACATTGCCCAAGGTCGCAGTGTAGGAATAGCACTCAAACTAGAAAGAAATGGAGGTGTTTTAAAATTACTTTGGAAAAGGGCAAGAGCGCTCTCTAATACTCCCTACAGCAAATTTATATGCCCTTTAAATAAAATAGACTCTGAACTGATCTGTACCATCAGCCCTACAACAATTACCCTCCTAGTCACCAGCACCACAGTATATAGCATCTTAAAGGTAATGACTGAACAAATTCAAGTAAAGATGATGCTAAGAAATATATATACTTCTTGAAAGGACATTTCACAGACTTCTGGAAGTAGCTCTTTCATGAGGAGATTGACACAGGTGAGCAATAAACGTTCATTTTTCATACTGCACATCTTGAAACGGTGCAAGGAATACTTAGAAACAATAAAGTACTAGGAAGTTGACAGTGTCCTTGCTGAATTATTGAAAACAGGAGGCAAGTGAAATGCTTTACAAACTAATTCAAATGATTTAGGAGATTTGGAAAAAAAATCCAGAGCAGTGGAAGGAGGTAGTGTTCACTCACATGTCCATGTTTGTAAAAGGAAGAAACAGCAAACCTATCATGGTATCTTCCTCTTTATTACAGCTTCGGAAATGCTATCTTTAATACTCTTACATGTGCTTCTATATAGAAAGGCAATAGTAAAGGAACACCTATATGAATATTGGAAAAAAAGATCCAATGTGGATCAAATATTTTCAATTAATCAACCAGTCAAGACAAAATGGAAATAAAACTAGAATATATACATGACTTATAGAGAGTTTAAGAAATCATATGATGTGTTATTGTGAGATTGACCACAATGAAGGAATTTGGAATCCCTGATAAAATTACTAGGCTGGAACAAATTTGTGTATGTGGCTTGCACAGAAGAACATGAATAAGAAGCGAAATCCCTGTCCCATTTGACATCTGTGCAGTTTAAGGCAGGGATAGGCACTATCCTCAGTAATTTTTAATATGGCTCTGGGAAAAGCAGTTATGTTCATTGTGGAATTCTCAAGGTGAAGTGTCTATATATAGCTTGCAGTGGCTTTTTGGACATGGCTACCACAAGAAAGATGGAGTAGTGGTATAAAGGATAGTTGCGGACTTGAGGGAAGTGAAAAGAAAGATGGGAAGTAGTCAGTCTTATGATCAGTGGACACTTCTACATGTGCAATTAAGGTGCATGAATAAACTCCAAAGCATATTGCTTCAGAGTTTATTCATGCATAGCACATGGAACCCAGTCAGAGCAGTCCGGGCTGGGAGGAGACCCAGGGGGGTGAGCGTGCCAGCCCAGGGTTGCTCTGACTAAGCTTCATGTGCTGCAGGGGGGTGGGGGGTGGGGGGTGCGCGTTGCTGGCTGTGGCACTAGGTGCCTTAGTGTGGGGCTAGTCAGCAGGCAGCTTCTGTGCTGAAGCACATGGGGAGCCTATACATGTGCAGCAAGGCTGCTCCAAAGCACTGTAATTACAGCATATTGGAGCAGACTTGATTAATTGAGCCTGCTGGAGCATGATAATTACCATGCTCCAGCAGACTCCAGTGTCATGTTATCAGAGCACAGTTCAATGAGCTTTAGTTAAAGCGCCTCTGCCGCTATTTTTCAGCGTGGGGACACTGATACACATGACATTCTGGGTGCTTAAATTAGAGTGGCTCTAGGAGCTGCTCTAATTAAAGTGCTCCCCCTCCGACTCCCAGAGCATGTGCATAAATGCCCACTGTGCTCCACCAGTTCCCCCGCAGCACATGGAGATGGGGGGAGAAGTCATGGGCTGGCTGATCCCCCCCATCTCCCTGTGGTGCCGAACAGCTGCCTGGGAGCGCAGGGTTTCTTAGCACAGTGGCACGCAGGGTTTCTTAGCGCAGTGGCACGCTGCACCCCAGCCAGCTGGGGCAGCATCTACCCATGCACTACT
>NW_017729034.1:5451338-5459211 GCF_001723915.1 Gavialis gangeticus
TGTCACGCAGGGTTTCTTAGCGCAGTGGCACGCTGCACCCCAGCCAGCTGGGGCAGCATCTACCCATGCACTACTGTGCACAAAAAATCTTCACAGCAGAGTAGTACTTGTATTTTACTGAGGAGTTTATTAGTTTTGTGCACCCTAATAGGGGCGCATTTGTACACACCAAGATGTTTACTGCTCAGTTAATTAGACAACTGCTCAGTATATGTCTCATGTAGATGCGCCCAGTGAGGTTAAAAATAAAACCAGATATACAGATGTAAGCTGATAAGATCTTGGACCAGAATACCTTGCAATCATTTAACACAGATACCTATAAGTTTGACAGCTTAAATACCCAGGAGCATTAAAAACTAATAACAATTCTGTGAAGGATGGAAAAGAAAGCATTTTGCATTACGCATGGAACAGGAATTCCTCTAATGTTTCTTACTGAGAATTTTAGCTTTAGACAACTAGTGAGAAAGGCCAAGTTTCCATTATGTAGATTTTTAGCAGGTCACTTAGTAAAAACCAAAAAGTCACGTAAACATCCTTGGGCAAAAAAAAAATAACGGGACAGATTTTTGTGGGGCTGAGTGAAGAGGGTGGTATGGGAGGAAGAAAATCTAGTGAGGAAATGTGGGAAGTCTATAAAAAACTAAGTATCATAACTGTAATGCAGTCCCAATGAACTGAGTGGGCATAACCTTTGGGTAGCATGGAGGAGGGCAGATCAACTACACTTCTCTTTAAAGCATATTCCTATGCTTCAAACAAGAGGGTGATGGAGAGAACTAATGTAAATTCTCAAATATAAATGTTCAGCCATGGGGAAAAATAGGTCCTGGACAAAAAGAAGTCAGGTGAATTACTAGTGTGGCTCAAAACTTCAGGTTTTATAAGACCAAGATGTTGGGGTCATTTAAGATCAGCAAGGGGGACAGCGCTACTCTGCTTAACCTCTGCCATGAAAAGCTAGAAGTGGTATGGGAGAGCACTTGAATCTCGGGAGTGCTGAGAGAATTGGGTGTTATCTTTTATTGGACCATCTGTATAGTTGGGATAGAGTGAGAATTTTGCTTCTTTGTGCAAAATATCATCTGAGAACATGTTTCTTGTCTTCCCTAGTGACTTTTTGGCCTTTCCTTTTCAATAGGAGGAGAACATTGTTGTTTTAGAGTTTTAGACCTTAGCTAGGACTACTATTGAATGAAAATGCCACTTCTTTTTTAGCTTTCTGCTGCAGGTAGCCTACACGTTGGTGGATACAAAAGATTTTTAAAGGATTTTTCACCTAAAACCAAACAGAATCTGAAAAGAAATTGTGCCAAAACAGTTCTAATGACACAATGATATTTGTATTGAAATAGCCCCCCTAAGTGAGGAAATTCAGAATTAGACTTCCTGAAGCAGTCAAAATTCAGTCCTTTTGCAGATATTCATAAAAATAGGCTCCTTCATTTTATAGTCACATGATGCCCGGTCAGAGGCTCATCAAATTCTTCATTATTCACCTCATAATGCTATAGCTCAGAGACTGTATTTTTTTTCACTTAAGCTTCATTTTCAAGATGTCCAATGGTGAGGAGTTAAAGAAAAGAGGGTTGCAGGAGAACCTCACAGTCTGTATCTTGTCCTACAGAACATGCTTTTTAAAATGAATGTTAACTTCTGACCCTGCTGGAAGTGAGCATTCATGAGAAAATGAGAGAACGGCAAGGCTGAATGTATTTGTCTTCTCTGATGTAGGAGTTAAGCAAATTCCTTCCTCCTCCTCACTCCCTTGAGCTAATGGAGACCTTTCCATCTCCCAGATCCCTTCTACAGAGCAGCAGGTTTCCCCCCCAACCTTGTTTCCCCTGTTACCAGAGAGGACAGGAAACTTCTTTGTCCTCTCTGCTCCTGGCCCCACCCTTCCCACCACTTCACGCTACTTTTTCCATATTTATTTTCCCTCCCTATCCTTAGCTCATGACTCGCCTGTCTTCCTGCACAGAGGGAAGTGGCAGCTGTGGGCTGCAGCCCCTGCCAGGAAGATGGACAAGCCGGGAGCAAGAGCTGAAAGTGACAGGGATGGTTCCAAAAGCAATAAAGCAGGATTGGCTTCTCCAGTGAGTCCCAATCCTATACACACACGACAGATGCTAGTCATGTCACTTAATGCAGTTCTGGCAGGCACCCAGCTACTGACGTGATGAGAGCTGTATGAGAACATGAATAGATTAGACTAGAATAGAACAGAATCTGTCCCCAGCCCCTTCCCCTTGAAAAGCTTCTCATTTCTCTAATGCCTTAACAAACACTTAGGAAATTAGCCTACCTCATAAATATCAAGGGGGTAGCCACTACCCACATGCTAATAGTGATCTTCCTGAAGGAGGTATGATCTTCCAGCATAGATAGTCTGCACAGCCGAGTCTAACAGGACTTTCTCCCGAAGGTTTGGCCTACTGAGGTAAACGAGGCATGCGTGGGGGAATTACTGCCTGTCAGCAGTCCACAGTTTTATTCAGGGGCAAGCAGATCTGCTTTAGTTTTAACTTACCACAGGATAGGTGCAGACATGCAAAACAGTTACTATGGAGCAGCTACCATGTGTCAAACCTCCCTTCTATTTAGGGGTGTGTAATTTGTATGCAAGTTCCTCATCCTTCGTACATGAACTGGGCAGCTCACTTACATTGCTGCATATACAGTCCCAGACTCATAAGATTTTGTCTGTCCTGCAGGGACTTTCCTGCCCTCTAAGATAAATTCCATTGAATGAAAACAGGGGCCTGAAAATAACAGCAATATCAGTATATTATGTGAAGGGATGGATGCTCCATGACTTCATAATTATATGCATACACATCGAGGGCTCAGTTAGGGTGCTGGGGAGGCAGAGTTATGGCAAACAATTCTGGTTCCAAAAGAGCCTTCTCTATGCATTTCCTGCCTTTAATAACATTAACATTATGGATCAAATCCAGAGCTTTTTCACGTGTCAGGGGTTCTCCAGATCTAAACCTGCCCTACATTTCTCGTTCTGAGATTCATCCAAATCCACAACATGGCTATCCTCCAGTTCCTGTTGGGATTTGTGCCCCTTCCCCAAATGGCAGCACTCCCATGAAATGTTGCCTGTATGGAGCCCAAGCCATCAGCTAGAACCCAGGTCTTGGTCTGAGCAGTCCCTCCAGCATCCCTCTCAGCCTAGCGTTACTCAGGTAGTCATCTGAAGTCTGGAGAACATTTGAGAGGCTTTGATGAGAATGTTGCTCTCCGGGGAAGCTCTGGGAGAGAACTTCCCTTTTCCCATAGAGAACTCCAGCTGTCAATGAACCCAATAGGAAGCCCATGCCATAACTGCCAGGCTGATTGATTAATATGGGGCTTCCTCTTGTTTCTAATAATATAGACAGCATCCAAGCTAAAATAGGGGAGGCTGGGCAGGTGCCCTGTGCAACATCGAAGACCTTATTTCTTAGACCTTGATTCTGACCGAGCTCTAAGGACTCAGCTCCTGAAGAATCCTCTCCTAGAGAACTGTTACCCATGATAGTCCCACCAGATTTCTGCAGTCCTGGCTCTCTCACCTATGGCCCTGCATATGTCAAAGGCTTCTGTTGCACCACTGCATCTCTTCCCATCTACACAACCCACGTCCTCCCTTAACCTCTCTCCGTCTTTGCTATGCATTGGATGGTGATGGTGAAGGGAGTGGAAGGGCATTGTTCTGATGCATTTGTTAAATACACAAAGTGTTTGTTATCTGAGCACAGGTAATGGGCATGGACAGTGTCTTGCTCAGCAGAGGCGTGGTCCAACTTCTTTCTGGGACATGGGCAGGGAAGGTAGCATATTTTAAAGAGGGCAGGACTACTAACATTTTGATCTGCTGCTCTTCACAGGTACAAAAGTCAGTCTTCAGGCTTAGTGCCTGAGGTATGTCTACACTGACCCTGTTTTCTAGTGTAGAGATACCTGAACTTGCTTTAAAGGAGATAGCTTAGGTACCTGTAACAGGGTAGCCATGGCAACACAGAGCTCAGTGCAGGTTGCAAAACCAGCCCAAGAAGCAAAGTAAAGCAAGTATTAGCCCACACTGAGTTCTGTGCTGCTGCGGCTAGCTTAAAACCAGCTTGGATGTGTCCACGCTACCCTGTAGTCATCCTGACTGCAGGGGAGACATGCCCTTGTACTGCAAGCTCTTTGGAAAAAGAACGTGGCAACACAGCCTGGGCAGGACCTCCTGCGTCATCCTGTCTCAGATATGGTTGTAAAGTGTCATACACCTCAATGGCACTAGATAAACACATTAATAATAATAGCTAATATGACAACCGATGGTTGATTTCTGTTATGACATTTATCTCCATGACAGACAAGCAGAGAAGATTTCATTTTTTTGAAGGGTTATGGTTTTTTTAGCATAAGGCTAAGCTGGAATTTAATTGTTAGCATATGCATTTTTGATGATTCTGAAGCATAATCATAATAATTAATAATGACGTGTGGGTTATCTATGCCATCCAACATGAATGCTAAAATCTTTTCTCCACTCTGGGCATCCTGCACTTCGTGCATGCCATACTTACTACAGGAAAGCCATTTTACGAATGTTGAAAAATTTTTTTTTAAGTATTACTTTGGCACCTTTTCTTGTATCTTTCCCATGGTGAAATGAGGTATCTTAGTTACCATGAGTCTAACTAAGATACTTTGGCATAGAAGAAGATAAAAACAATTTATTAGGAATAAATATAAAACACATGCAAAATTACCTGAAATATTGTGGTGGCAACAGGTGGTAAAGCTACAGACATCATAAGTTCTTGAGTATAAACAGCCAGACCATTTTTAGGGTATTGTTGAAGTTATAACATTCCCTACATGGCGAGATAAGGCTGTTCGGAAGCCTTGCTTGCATGAGAAAATTAGACTGGCTTTTTGTAAGCTATGACTTTCAAAGCCATTTAGTTAAAATAGAGAATTACTGGAAGAATACTCTTATTTCACCTTAAACCATGGTAATTTCAGTTTATTTTAAATTAATCAGGAATAAATTAAATCAGAGACAAACTGAAAGAGACCACTCTTAAATGAAAATTAGGGTGTCCCCACACATGTTGACACAAATCTAAAAAATGGGTTTCAGTTAAACTATTGCATTTATCGTGTGTAGAAAAGACCTTCAGCAAATCACTTAAATCCTTTGCTCCTTGGTTACCCAGCAGGAAAATGGCCCTAGCCCCATTCACCCAGATTGGAAAGGTGTTAGGTGCCTAAAGATGCAGGTAGATGCCTACTAGGTTTTTCATGAATGCTTCAGCAAATTAGGCACCTAACTGTCTTTGCAAATATGGCTCTAGGGCTTTAGCATGGAAATTGATGCCAACCTAAGAAAAGGAAAGGCTGTACCATATACCACAAAATTATGATTAATGAGAATATTCACTTTATCTCCCAGAAAATGCCATGTTTCTCTCTTCAGTACTTTTCCTTTGAAATGTGCTGAGTAATGGGACTTCTATACCACTCCCCTGGAGGGGTCTGGTCTGTGGCCACACTGTTATGTTAATTTTGGATTGGAACCAAGCTGGCTCTAAGAATTGGATGACAGGAATAGTTCCATAGCTTCTAGATGTAATAGACACATATTTACTGTGGACCACAGGTAGAGGAGGTAGAGGGATGGACATGCTACCCACTAAACAGTGTTGTACTTCTCCAGCTAAGTTAGTCCTCTCCCTTCTTAAGGCTTCTGACTTTTGGAAACATGTAGATTATCATGCCTCTCCACCTCCTTAGCTGTCATTCAAGTTTCGAGACATAACTCTTTCCTCCCTTCTCACTCCCACCTTTGAGCCTCTGCTGCTTTTTATTGCTCTTTGTAAGCTCCCTCCATCTCATTAGCATAGAGTCATGAGGTAGAAGGGACCATTGCATTATCCAGTGTGACCTTCCCCATACCACAGGACATACCGATTCAACCAATTGCCCATATACTAGGCCCAATAGTTTGTGCTTGACTAAGGCAGGCCTTGTATGGTCAAAACATGTCTTCTACAAAAGCATCTAGGCCTGCTCTGAAAACATTGATAGGAGTCAACTAGGCCCAGATTCACAAAGGGTCTTAGGTATGGCTGCCCTGAGTGTTGCCATAGTTGTCTGGTGGGTACCTGGTAGGGCTGTGTGAAGCTTCGGTCCGTGATTTGATTTGGCAGAGATTCAGCCTGATTTGGTGGCCAAATCTCCAAATGCAAATTGAATGAGAAGACCCTTTAATCTCTCTGAATCGAATCGGAACCCTCCAAATAGATTCAGAAAGATTCGGTGATTTGGACATAGGCACAGCTGTAAATGTTTTTTCTACATACCTCTAGGTAGCAAGGGCTCATGAATGCTGCGATGCTGGAGCATATGGAGTGTCCCAAAGAAGTGCAGGGGGTCACCAGCATGCTCGGCAACAGACCCAGAAGTGGACCAGAAACACTTCCAGTCCACGTCTGGGTCTGCTGGGGAGTGCACAGGGTCACCCCCGCAACCCCCCTGCTCGGCGACTGGTGCCTCCTGGGTCTGGGGAGGCACCCGGGGTCCCCCTGAGGCCAACTGCTGAGCTGGGGAGGTGCAGGGGGTGGGGGGAAGGGGGGCTCTGGCATACTCCCTAGCAGACCCGAAAGTGGACCAGAAGTCCACTTCTGGGTTTGCCACTGAGCACATAAGGGCCCCCCCGCACTCCTGTGGGATGCTTCATCTGCCCCAGCATCGCAGTGTTCACAAGCTGCGCTGGGACGTCAAGGTATGTAGAAAATTTTTTTAAAGCTCTGTCTATGTCCGAATTGCTGATTCTCTGAATCAGCATCAAATCTTCAGATTCAGATTCAGTTGAATCGAATCAGGAACAGCGATGTGAATCAACGAATCAAATCACTCTCCGTGATTCAGGCCGAATCCAAATCTGAATAAAATAGGGTCTGCTTTGCACACCCCTAGTACCTTGTTTATGGAGTGGAGCTCACAAACCCCACTCAAGTGCTTATGTTTCCTCTGTAGCAAATGGGGAAAGTTAGGAACCTAATAACAGGATGGACAAAAGCCAGTGCACACAGTTGGGAGGACACTAAGCCAATAGTAGGCAACCGCAAAAAGATGGGCATATCTGAAATGTTACCTCTTCCTCACGAATTAGGGCAGTTGTACACATGACGGGGGTTTAATCCCCATGGTTTTATTCTTTGCCCCCTAAATTGAAATGGTGGGGCATAGAATAAAACCTTGAGGACTAAACTGTTTCAATTTTTCCATCCTGTTATGGAGAAGGGCCCAATCCTTTATTTAATTTTTTTTTGTCAGAGCCAGAGCCTGCCCACGTCTGGAGGGTAAGCTGCTGGTGGACTGAGTAGCTCCTGAGCTGAAGGGGACCCTGGTTCTTCCCTCTGCAGTGGTGGCACTCCCTGGGGCTCCCTTGGGCAAGCTGCTAGCAGGCTGGGTGCTGCCCCAGCTCAGAGGTAGCACCTGGCCAGATCTTACTCTTCCTCGAGCCTGCTGGGGTTTCCAGTGCCCCCTGCACTGTCCCCACCACCTCGCTGCCAACTGGGACCACCTGGAAATGGGCTGGCTTGCCCCTGGGGCAGTGTGGGGAGGTGGCAGGAGGGTGGCTAGGTGTGTTGGTGGCTGAAGAAGGAAGCCAGGCCAGGCTTGGGGAAGCTCAGCCTTGGTGGGCTTCCAGCACCCTGTGCAATGTCCCTGCCACCTTCTCTAGTCACCAGCACACCCAGCCACCCTCCAGCCACCTCCCCACACTGCCCCAGGGGCAAGCCAGCCCAATTCTGGGTGGTTCCAGGCAGCAGGAAGGTGATGGGAACAATGCACGGAGTGCTGGAAGCCCTGGCGTGCTTGG
>NW_017729034.1:5464211-5466159 GCF_001723915.1 Gavialis gangeticus
TCACGAATTAGGGCAGTTGTACACATGACGGGGGTTTAATCCCCATGGTTTTATTCTTTGCCCCCTAAATTGAAATGGTGGGGCATAGAATAAAACCTTGAGGACTAAACTGTTTCAATTTTTCCATCCTGTTATGGAGAAGGGCCCAATCCTTTATTTAATTTTTTTTTGTCAGAGCCAGAGCCTGCCCACGTCTGGAGGGTAAGCTGCTGGTGGACTGAGTAGCTCCTGAGCTGAAGGGGACCCTGGTTCTTCCCTCTGCAGTGGTGGCACTCCCTGGGGCTCCCTTGGGCAAGCCAGCCCAATTCTGGGTGGTTCCAGGCAGCAGGAAGGTGATGGGAACAATGCACGGAGTGCTGGAAGCCCTGGCGTGCTTGGGGCAGCGTTGGATCTGGTTAGCAGCCTGCCTGGATGGCCCTAGGGGGAACTGCCCCAGCCAAGGGAAGGACCAGGGCCCACCACAGCTCAGGGGCCACTTAGCCCATTGGCAGCTCACACTCCCCGGCTGCAGGTAGACTCCTCCGAAAAAAAAAGATCAGGACCCTTACTGTTTCTGCCTGCTGAGGGCAGAAGCAGCAAGGGGCCCAATTCTTTTTTCTAGAGGCCTGCCCACATCTCCTGCTGCACCCCCTGTGGGTGGAATCAGGCTCTGCAAATTCTGAATTTGCAAAATCTGCACCCTGGGTGATCCAACTCTTTCCTCACCCTGGGCTGGGGTAGCACCTGGCCCACTAGCAGTATGCCTGGGCTGCACCAAGGGGTGCTTCCATTGTGGAGGGAAGGACCAGGGCCCCCAGCAGCTCAAGGGTTGCTCGACCTACTGGCAGCTCGCACCCCAGCGGGCAGGCTCTGTGGAAAAAAAAATGGATCTGGCCCCTCACTGCAAAGGTCCCAGTCCTTTTTTTCTGAGGAGCCCGTCTGCCTCTCCCATGGCTGGGGGGATGAGTTGACAGCTGCATCATTGCAATTTGTAAAGCTGCAAACTAAACTACATCCAGGGGTAGTTTAGTTTGCAACAATGCAAAGCCATTTAAAACCCCCAGAGTCTTGCACATTTACACTGTGATGCTATTAAGCCACACAAAGTGATATTTTCATCATGTGTACGTGTTAATGACATCACGTGTACAAGGGTCCTTAGGTACTAGGTGCCAAGTGTTCACTCACTCTTTTCTTTTAAAACACAACATTGTCATTGGCACGATGTTGCCAGCACTCTCCTTTTATATAATAGCTTAGTGGTTAGAGCACTTCTTCAGAAAATGGGAGGCTTGGGATCAGTTTCCTCCTCAGCCTGAAGGGGTTTGTGGACAAGCCTTCCTTTTGAGGCTTGGCTCTCACTGTGGGGACTGCTGAAAGGATTTCCTTCTCTCCTGGGGCATTTTCCTGCCATGACTTGATGGAAAGCTCAGATAGAATACTGCCTGTAGGAAGCAGAAGGTTCTACCACCAAGGATGCTCCCATATGTAAAATCAGTCTAATAAGGCTTCTGGTACAGCCCCTACCAGGCTTGTAATGGGGGCTTCTCCACCCCTGCACTCCCAACCACAGGTCTCCGAACTGAACGTAGTTGCTAGTCCCGGCCATTAAGGCTTCACAGCTGGGACCTGGGTACAGTCCCTCCACGGATGACTACCAGGAATTCCTAAAAGTCTGTCTAACACAAAAATAATGAAATGTGAGCAGGTGATCTGCCCCTCACCCTCTGCAAGCATTGCTTCTGATGTGTGTTCTCTTCCTTCAACACTTTTGTGTTCCATTAGGGTTTACTCCAGAGACTCTCAGCCATGATTCATTCCACCCCTTGGCCATGATTCATTCCTCCTGGGCCAAGAGAAACCACCTATATTATTCTGGGATCACGTGGGTCTTGTCTTGGGACCTGGCACCACTCAAACTTCCATTCCCTACTTATAGTTTCATAGTTTCATAGTTTCATAGATTTAG
>NW_017729034.1:5466170-5466653 GCF_001723915.1 Gavialis gangeticus
CCATACTTTACTTTACTTTCCCATAGTCCCAGATAGGGCCTCTTTTTCCAGAAGACCCTGTTTCCCCGGGGAGTCCTTTTTCATGTCAGAGCAGGCTAGGACAGTCCATCGTGGGGCCAGTGATGGGTCTGCAGCCCTTTCCGAAGTTACCAGGTTCATTTGCCCCCTAACCCGAGAGGGGCTGGTAAGTAAATTGTCCTTAACTCTTGAGGCTTCTTCCCTACCCTGGGCTATTCCCTGAGGGCAATGTTGGGGCCAGCCTGTTTGTCATCTACTTTTAGCTGCTGCTTCCACTCTTCCTGTTCCTGGGACGGTGACTTGGCTTTCAGGGGGCATGGGAAAGGTGGCAAGTGGGGAATCCCCTTCCCAGATTCCCCCTATTCTTCGACAGGGTTCAAATTAACATCTTTCACTGCCAGGAGGGTGCCCTAACCCCTAGGCTATAAGTAGGAAATAGTCCTTGCACTTTGGGCATGTCTACAT
>NW_017729034.1:5471653-5475455 GCF_001723915.1 Gavialis gangeticus
ACGGTGACTTGGCTTTCAGGGGGCATGGGAAAGGTGGCAAGTGGGGAATCCCCTTCCCAGATTCCCCCTATTCTTCGACAGGGTTCAAATTAACATCTTTCACTGCCAGGAGGGTGCCCTAACCCCTAGGCTATAAGTAGGAAATAGTCCTTGCACTTTGGGCATGTCTACATGTGTCGCTATGGCAATGTTGTTACTGCGCTGTGATTTAGTACTTCTAAAAGGAAGTACTGAATCACAGCACAGTAACAGCCCATACTGTGCCGTATGTGTGGCACATGGTTATTTTTAGCAGCTACTTCTCTGTAGTGGTGTGCTATACCAGGGGAGTGTATGGCTACAGCGACATAGCTGCTGGTTATGTGTAGACACCTGTGGACACTACAGCACCGTAGCATGTTGCTACAGCAATGTAGTATTGCATGTAGATGAACCCTCTGTGCCTTAAAAAGTTATTGGCAGCAAGGACCAAAAGCCAGTGTTTTCATTTGCCTTGAGGGGAGTAACCTCATCACAGGGTAGAATCATTTTCCCTCTTGTGCTCTCTGTGTCCAGCACCAGGAAGGTGAAATGATTTACTGCACAGTGTCACAGCTCTATCAGGAGGGGTGGGAAGTGCTCTCACCCACCTCACCTCTATCATGGTGGCTAGGGCTTCCTCCTGACAAGAGTGAGCTGAGGGTTTGCGCCCTGCCTCAGGCCGAGGAGAGTATTGAACCCAGGCTCTTTCTAAGGCTAAATACAGCCATTCAAAAACCCCAAAGCAGAATCAATCTAAGTTATGCTGTTTTCTGTAAGTGGCATTGCTTAGATTCACATACATTCTCCCTTTGGTGGGGGGGTGCAAATCTTAGACTGGGTTTCTCCATTTTAAAACCAGTCTACATATGCTGAACTTCTGTTACAGGTATAGACTAGTTTCTGATCATCTATACTAGTAAAAGTGTAATGTCCCTACCTGGCCTTACTGAGCAAATACTCTAACCACTAGGGTGTTGCCGCCTTTCCCATGACCCCTGAAAGTCAAGTCACCCTATTCAATTTGGATTCAGCCTGAATCAGGGACAGTGATTTGATTAGTTGATTTGGATCACTGTCTCTGATTTAATTTGGCTGAATCCGAATCTGAAGTTTTGATGCTGATTCAGAGAATCAGTGATTCGGACATAGACACAGCTTTAAAGTTTTTTGGGGTAGCAGGCATGGCTCATGATTGCTGCAAGGCTGGGGTGCATGGAGCGTCCTACAGGAGTGTGGGGGCCCTACATGTTCTTGGCAGCAAGCCCAGAAGTGGGCTTGCCGGTGGACCTGGAAGTGGACTGGAAGTGCTTCTAGTCCACTTTCAGGTCTGCTGCTGAGCGTGTTGGGGAGCCCCCATGCTTCTGTGGGACACTCCATGTGCCCCAGCATTGCTGCACTCACGAGCCCCTGCTACCTAGAGGTATGAAGAAAAAACATTTAAAGCTGCATCTATGTCTGAATCGCCAAATCTTACTGAACTCTCTGAATCAATTTAGAGGGTTCCGATTTGATTCAGAGAGATTAAAGAATTCTCTTATTTGATTTGAATTTGGAGATTTAGCCACTGAATCGGGCCGAATCTCTGCCGAATTGGATCAGGGACTGAAGCTTCACACAGCCCTACTAACCACAAGGCTACTATATAAAAGGCCACTGGCTCTGTTTTTGAATGAAAATGTCCATAAGTGCTGTCCCTGTGGTGAACTCACTGCTATCAATGTGTTTAGGTATGACATCAAGTTCTTTTGGGGGACTTAGGTGCCAGTATGCCTAATTTATGTGTCCCACGCCTTTTCTCCAAAAAAGATTTAAATGTGATGATACAGGTGCGAAGATACTCCACCCTGATAAGATGGTGGTGTCTCTGGGCATTCACAGTAGCAGAACAGTATGGCCTACAGCTTCTTAGGTACCCAAGCAGTTAGGCAAAGGTTTTGCATATTGTTTACTTGAACTTAGGTGCTAAAATTATGCCTATTGCACTCTAGGTGCCATAGACCTTTTTTGATTCTGGCACTTCAGCACTTTTAAAAATATAGCCCTGTTACTATGTCTCTGCTCTTTGCTGCAATGTCTTTGGTATATACAGGCATGATAAAAACCCATCTCCAACCTCATGCCCACTGATTACCCTTGGTCTTTTTCTGCAGCACTACTCCTCAGGCACCTTTCTTCTTTTGAGTATATACATTTTAGGTTCTGTCCCCCGGATGCATTTTTTTTTTCTGAGCTGAATCTAATTTGGTAATTTCATTTGTGTTCTGTGTATTATTTCTCTCTGTCAGATGGTGTTTGTAACTCTTCCCAGTTTAGTATCATCTGTGAATTTCATTATCATGCAATTATTTCCTTCTTCCAGATCATAAAACCAGACCTAACACAATACCTGTTGTAACCTACAGTATAGTTCCCCTGAACTACATTCAGAGGCAAACACAGACAGATTCTAATAGAAATGCTTTTTATTTACCTCCCTTTCTCCAAAAATGTCAAGTTACGCACTGCAGTGATGTCACAGCAACTGAATATAATTACGTGGGAAACAGCTCTGAGGGATATTCCAGAAACTACATATTGTATATATTTAAAAGCAAAGGCCACAATAATGATTGGGGACTAAATTATCTTATTCATTAAGATTTTACATAAATCCGAAGTAGCTTAGTAATAGACTTTGATGATGTTACTCCTATTCTACACTACTATAACAGAAATCAGAATTTGGCTTTTTATAAATGAAGAAGGGTAAATCTCTGTTTTTCTGGATTAGCTGATAAATCAGTCTGTCTATCCAGCCGTTCCTCTGTCTGTCTGTCCCTCCATCTATCCATCTTTCCTTTTTCATCTGTAATTTGATCATCACTGCAATATTTTGGCACAGACCTAGGCATTTCCTGGATTTTATTTTCCATATTCACAGACACAGTCATTCTGCTACAAATTCTGAGAAAGCACAGTGATATAACTTTTGACATACACGTGCATGCAGGTATATTTTTGTATGTTTTAATGTGCATGTGCAGGTATTTATTTGTATATGTACATATGAGACCATGGTTTTTTATGCACAGGCACTTGTATTTAAGTGCCTGTGCATACTTGAATTTAAGTGCCATGTACATGTCTGTGGGTTTTTGTGTGAAAGCGTGTGTCTAATGACAATTAGTATAAAAATGTATAACCTGTAATGTTCTACAAAAAGGACTTAAAAGAGCCACAGGATGCAATAGGAAAAGGAATCCTTTTTTTGCAGTTTTTCTTTTCAAACCATCCTACAAAAATCTTTAGCAGGGATATAATTTTCTATTCAAGTCAGTTAAATGGACCAAGGAACCTACAGAAAAGTTATCATTTTCAATAGCCTTTTATAGGACATTGCCACATGGAGGGTGTGTATGCTTGTGTGTAGGTATATGTGCATTTATGTTTGTGAGGATGCTGGTGAGGGGAGAGAATCCACAGCCATTTTTCCATACAGTGCTATTCTTCGTATACCACAGCACCCATCTATAGTATGTCACCTGTGCATGAAATATACTACATGACAGGGAGATAACCACCTTAGCTTTCTCAGTGCATTAAACCTCTCATGGCTGGGGATTTGTGCTCTCTGCTTTAATAACTCCTATGTGAATGGGAGTAAGAGTTTCAGAAAAAATGTAAGCCCCCCCCATCCTCCACCCTTTCCCAAGCTCCCCGCAGACACACCTCACCCCACCCCCCTCCACAATCTGTAATGTCCTCTTTCCATGTAGTCTCAGTACAGTGGGAAAGTCGTTGG
>NW_017729034.1:5480455-5482104 GCF_001723915.1 Gavialis gangeticus
AAAAGTATTCAACAAAGTCCCTTACCAAAGGCTTTTAAAAAACCTGCATTGCCATGGGATTAGAGGGAAGGTTCTTTTGTGGATCGAGAGCTGATAAAAGGATAGGAAGCAAAGGGTAAGGCTAAATGGTTACTTTTCAGGAAGGAGGGAGGGAGGGAAGGAGAGAGAGAGAAAGAGAGAGGGAGACAGTGTGTGCATGTGTGATGAGCAATATCTGTGGACCTTACAGTTGCTGCTAACTGCCCTGGTGTGTGTGTGAGTGAGAGAGAGAGGGAGAGGGAGAGGGAGAGAGAGAGGGAGGGAGTGGAGAGGGTGGGGGGGAGAGATAAGAGAGAGAGGAGGAAAAAGGAGAGAGGAGAAGGAAGGAAGAAGAAGGAAGGAAGGGGACAATACAATCATGCTGTGCTGTATGAGAAGAACAAAACAGGTAGAGCTGAAGATTTTTACATTTCTTTTGGTTCAGAAAGCCCCAGACTGCTGGCTGGATGTGTTGTGATGTGTGGTGTGAGGGGTAGTGGCGGGGAGGAATTTTTAACTGCTCGGAAGCAGATGTCTCCTTTCCAGTTCTTTAGCATCTTGCCATGGGAGGCTCTTTTCACATCCTTTGGGATGGTGGTTTTGCCTTTTTGGTGCAGGTGCTGTGGGGAGGGGGGTTGGCCTATGTTCATGTTTGGGGAGATACAAGGATTCCCCCCCCTCCTTTTTTTTTAACTGTGGGCAGATACACTGCATAGGCTTTTCTGTCTCTGATTTTGAGGGTGTGGAAGTGTGGGGGGTGTGATGAGAGGTGGTTCTACCTTGGAGATGGGGGAAGCAATTATTCATTTTATGTCAAAAAAAATTGAAACCATGAACCTTGATTTGTGATAAGGTATCTCTCTGCTGTGATAGATGAGAGATTCTTTATGTGCATGTGCTTTGAGCTGGCTATGGCGACAGGTGCAATCCCCCCCCCCTTTATCCTTATTAAAATAGCTTCTTGATATTTCAACAGTGAAGAGTGCAATTAATAGATAACAAAAGCATTGAGCAGGAAGGTGATGGTGGTGGGGGAAACCCCAGCTTTTTTTGCAATCCCCTCATAGTACAACCAGTTAGACAACTGTGCACCAGCTGGTAGAGACAGAGGACCACGCCTCTATGAGCTCTGAGCTCCAGTGGGATGGGAGAAATGAACAGCATGAACCTGTTGGAAACCAGTTCATTCTCTGTACTGGTACCACATGGTTTTCCTTGTTGGGGATTGGGGGCACCAAGAGGTGGGGGGGGTTTGTGACTGTTAATTTTCAGGGAGAAAAATGACAATTTGAAAAGAATAATGCGGGGGAAAAAACAAATCTGAAACCCTAGCTAGCTGATCCTTTCCCCTGCATGCCTTTCCATTCCAAAATCTTTGGTCGGATGGCAAAATCTGTTCTGTGCTAAATCTTTGACTTTAAGCGTAGTTACTCCAGATTCACACCCATGGAACTCAGGACATGATTTGGAGCTCGGTGCTTTTAAAAGGCATTTTGGAAACTTCCTCAAATGGATTTATGGATAATAACAAAGAGGTTGAATCATACCTTGAAGTACATAACTCACTAATGAGCTAAAACTGGCACCTCCATGTTATATATGTGCATGTGTGTGTCTGTGGGTGGGTGGGT
>NW_017729034.1:5482601-5482945 GCF_001723915.1 Gavialis gangeticus
GGGCTATGGGCTGAGGAGGGTGGGTGGGTGTGCATGTCCTACAGTATATAGTATGATGGCAGTCTACAGTAATAGCCCGACACACTTCTGGAAACTGTAGTGCTTTGAACAATTTACTGTAAGTAACATCCTGCAATATTAAATGAAAATCAGAATGAAGGTGCAGTTCAGTGTGTGTCCATAAATGGAAGAAATGTATTGTAGAATACTGGAGGAGGGGAGCAGGTGAATGGGGCAGGAGGGACCCAGCATTTTCATATGTATTTTTTACTCATGCTGCTTTTAGACGTTCTGCACTTAACTATACATTCATGAAAATCCAGAGAGGGGTGGGAGGGGGAGCA
>NW_017729034.1:5483193-5488316 GCF_001723915.1 Gavialis gangeticus
GGGCTATGGGCTGAGGAGGGTGGGTGGGTGTGCATGTCCTACAGTATATAGTATGATGGCAGTCTACAGTAATAGCCCGACACACTTCTGGAAACTGTAGTGCTTTGAACAATTTACTGTAAGTAACATCCTGCAATATTAAATGAAAATCAGAATGAAGGTGCAGTTCAGTGTGTGTCCATAAATGGAAGAAATGTATTGTAGAATACTGGAGGAGGGGAGCAGGTGAACGGGGCAGGAGGGACCCAGCATTTTCATATGTATTTTTTACTCATGCTGCTTTTAGACGTTCTGCACTTAACTATACATTCATGAAAATCCAGAGAGGGGTGGGAGGGGGAGCATGTTGCAACCAGCCAGCAAAGCACGTTCAGCCGGCAAATGTGGGATGAAAAGAGAAGAGGAAGAGGAGGAGGAAGGCAGACAGGGAGGCAGAATGGCAGAACAGTGGGTGGGGAGGCATGGCAAATTTTAAAATAAAGTAGTAGACTGTGGGGCTCTTTGGAGGTAATAATCAGGAGAGACAGAAGGAGGCAGGCTGAGCATTAACATACTTGATTAATATCCAGTTTTGTTCTTTTTATATTTCTGTCCTTTTTTTCTAACATATTTTTAAATGTCTGGTACACAGGTGGCTAGATCATGCATATACACGGCCCCATATATTCACCTACGAGCAGTCTCACACCCCTTTGCACACCCACACACCCACACATACACACTCTTTATTACCTATAAGACCATACAGTTCCATCCTTACATGCATTTGCACACACCCATACCCTCCAGTTCCTATACAACCAGGCACATCCATACACAGTCACATACAGACACAGGCAGACACACCCATCTACCCACATTCTTACCCGTACAGCTGTATCTGTATCTGCATGCATCCTCTCATATAAAAAAATGCTATATCGACTGTGTGAACTTTGGAGCTGAGGATATGCTTTGAGAAGATTGTGTTTGGAAAAGAAAAAGATATTGGTTTTTTGCTTGTTCTGTTCTTTCCCCACCCCAGCTGTTCACAAAAGGGAAGAAATGGAACAGGTTTTTGTTTTTTTTAAATAAGGGAACAGCAGCATTTTTCTCAATGTAAGGACAGCCCTCCTTTTCCAACTTATTTTTTGAGGGGGAAGCTCTCAACATCCCCCCTTTTCTGGCTGCCAAAGGGCAAAGCTCAGAAAATACAAACACAGACGTAGAAAAAAATCTATCTTTCTCCATGTGTGCATGTGTGTGTGTGTACATGCCACTAAAAAACATAGAAGCTCTCATACCCTAAAGAAAATGTGTTCGTGTGTATGCGCATACATGCATGTATATAGTTGTAAATATAAAAAGCAGTGTAAAGGATTACATCTCTGACTGACTGCATCTTTGAAAGGGAAACCTAGATATCTACTTTCTGGTGTCTGGACGTGTAAAAGTGTAACCACAAAATGTTGAGCTACACAGATGTGATATGGATTAAGGAACCTCTGCAAATTTGACCGTAAAGTTTATTCCATATTCTGTGTTGGAAATATACAATTCTGTCCTATCTACCATATCTCTGGCTAGCATAGATGGATGGATGGATGGATAGATAGACATGCAAGCATTCCATCCACCACACTAGAACAGATGGACATTATAGGGTAAGTGCTTGGTATTGGATTGCATGAGTGATTAAACAAGAACTTGCAAGCAGGTTTCCCACTTGTGGGTGAGATAATTCTCATTCATCACCATCCCTCTTCCATAGCTTCCCTTCCCCTTCTGTCTTCTGTTCCTCACAGGAGTGCTTGTGAGAAAGAGACTGCAAAGGTTTAAACACTGCCACACCCATAAAATCAAAAGAAAGAGTGGGAGGAGGTGGAGGAAGGAGTCTGCGTTTCTTTCCCCTTCCACACGCGAACAGCACTAATAAATAGAGCTGTATCTCTAAAGGTGCAGTTTAATTCAATTGGAAAAGAAGCTCTGAGAAACTGTTTTAGGAATTAGAGCCAGCCAGTGCAGTGTCTTGTCATGCCAGGAGCTGGAGAGGTGAAGATGGAGAAGAAAAGAGAGAAAGAGGGAGGGAGGGAGAAGTGAAGTTGGAGTTGAGATTTTATTGGTTTAGGATATTAAAGTATCTCAGTGCTCATTTAAAATAACTTAATTATGCCATCCTATGCAAATGCTGCAAAACTTGCAAGGCATGTTCATATCTTTAAATGCCACCACTGAGACATAGAGAAAGGGAGAGAGAGGAAGAGGTAATTTAAATACAAGCTGCTGAGAGAGATCCCTTGTTGGTGTAAATCATTGTACAGCCATTGATTCCAACGAAGTGCTGCTCCTTTTTGCTACATGAGGATCTGGCCCTGATTCTGTCTGTTAAAGAGATGTTGTGTGGCTCAGTGCTTCATCTGGTAAATAATTTCTTCCTGTGGGGTTAGTTGCTTAAAGGGAGAGGGATTTCTTCTGAAATCAATGCCTCCACAGAAACACCCATCCTGCCATGCCATCCCTCATTCTTTCCTGCCTACTGTGAGCTCCAGCCTGTTAGAGGAATTGATTTCTCCCTAAACCGCATTAATATAGCCATTCTTGATGGTCCATATGAGCTTCTTGAGGGAGCGGATTGCAAGCAGTGGTTCCAAGAGAGAAAAAAATCTACTCTCCCATTTAGTAGGAGGGATACCCATCTACCTGCCAATCCAAATTTCCTCTCTCTGCTCATGTCTGTGTATAACTTATAATAGAGACAAGAGCATTTAGTTAGTGACAATGACGACATAAAGATCTCCTGGGATTTAGCTCCTGGGAGCCCTATGTGGAACAGTGTTCAGAATCTATGGCCTGCCTACCTTAGACGGAAAGGGTGTGTCAGTATGATGAATCCTGATGTCCTGTACTGAAAGGATGGGCATAAATTCATCATCAGAGGGCCCACCCATGCTGAGAGGGTTTCAGTAATCTAAGTGCCCCTCCTACCCCATAATGAAAAGGCATCCATCACCTGATGGCCATGCCTTTCTCGTGGAGATTCTGAGTATGTATATGTGGAGGCCTACCACATTCCCGAATCTCCTGTGACTGAGATTTGAATCACCTGAGCTAGGGACAGACATTCAAAAAGCCTGAGCCTGAATTGATTCAGTCTTTGCAGGTTAGTCTAACCTGGCTAGGCTAAACTGGTTTGTAACTGGACAGACATTCTCTGTGGACTGAGGAAATGCAGGCACATGCCTGCAGTGGCTCAGGCTAAAAGCCAGGGGTGCTATAGCAGCCCTCCCTTCCCTTGCACAGCAATGAGCTGAGGGGGTTGTGGCCAGGCCCCAGCAGGACCTGTAATTAGAGAGGTCTGCCTACACCATCTCAGGCTTTTCCCTGCTGGCCGCTCAAGGGGTGGGAGTGTTGCCAGCCCCCAGCCCCTGCTAGCACTCTGAGGCAAGGGTGTCTGTGCTGTGGGAGTTGGGAGGGAGGGATTCCTGCTTCAGCAGTGAGCAGTGTTGCGGGGTGGGGGAGAAAGTAGGGAAGGGGGGAAGCCAGGCAGACCATGCTGTGCTTGCAGTCTCTGACAGAGCTCCAGCCAGGGAGCAGAGGGGAGGGGCCAGCCCAGCTCTCTGAAGCAGAGAGTCCAGCCCAGCCCAGAGAGCATGCCGGGATGCTGGGGACTCTGATTTAACTTAAACCAGGAAGGGGTCTAGGACAGACATTGCATAAACTGGTTTGAGCCAAATCAGTTATGTCTGATTGAATTTTATTAGCAGATGTTAAGAGTCATGAATCCAAAAAGATGACAAAACCAGTAGGGACATACAGATGGCCCGAGCGAGGGACTAACATAGGCGGGATGGGGGTGAGGAGGGGAATGCAACTAGGTTACAGAAAATAAAATGTTAGCCAGCTAAGCCTGGGGAAGGGGGTGGGGGAAGGGTTTATCTCAACCAGGTTTATTTCAAACCTGTTTCAGCCATTTTCAAACTGGTTTATGTGCACTGAACATCTATTCTGTTACAGGTTTAAACCAGTTTCTGGTCACTTAAATCGGTTTATGTGTAATGTCTGTTTCTATCCCTGAAGGCAAACTTTTCTTTGTGCAGCTAGGGTATCTCAGTTCTGATGGTTTACTTGGTCTTGTGTGGAGGCAGCATGGGTAACCTGAGTCTTCTGCTTGTCCCATTATAAATGAGGGTCTGTGGCCTGCAAGGACTCCTTCTACCCTAAACAGAGAGGTTGTATAAAACTGTGACTTCCCCTTCTCCTGTACTGACACAGTGGTTCGGAATGAGACCCAGAGAGGGAGTTTAAAGTTGTCTTTCTCTCAAGGTTGCTCTGACTCAAGCCTGGTAGTCAGTGACTCCATGAGGCCATTCCTGGAGCCAGGAGTAGCCAATCTGTGAAGGTATTTCATCTTGGCTGTCTTTCCTGTCAGCCACAACCCAAAACCAAACACAAAGGCCCTACTGGCCAAAAGTAACAGGCTTCCAGCCCTGTTTGTGCCAACAAATCAAGAGTGGGCTGGCAGAACAGGCCCAGCATATATAACCTGTGGGTTCTGCCTGTCCCATGGTGAGTGGGTGTTCATGACCTGTGGGCGTTATCTGTCCTGTATAGTGAGGGTGCATGTATTCTGCCTGCTCCATGCTGAGTGAATCGGTACAGCCTGAGGGTTGGGATTGTGTCAAAAGAAGAGATTGTATGCAGCCTGAGGGTGCTGGCTGATCCATGCTGGCTGCTCTACCTCATAACAACAGAGTGCATATAACTTGAAGTCCCTGTCCTGGCCTGTGCTGGCTAGGAGAGAATAAACTGAGTACCATTCACTTGGTGCACACTTTCCTTTCCACTGTCTCTCCCCGCTTTCTGTCTTGCTCTGCCACTCCCCCATCTTCATGGTGACTTCCCACACCTTACACACTTCTGCCTTCTCTTCTGTCCTCTTTGGCTTTATTCCCTACCCATGTGCCACCTCACCTGTATTTCAGAATGGGTGAGGTACCTGGTCTCAGGTCTAGGTGGCTGGCACCTCTGCCTGCATGAGGGCTTGTGCTTTCAGCTCCGGTGAACTTTGGAGCTCATCAGGGTGTCAAAGATCCAGCTCATGAGCTGATTCTGGCCTGTGCAGCCAAATCATCTGCCCCTAGAGC
>NW_017729034.1:5493316-5496282 GCF_001723915.1 Gavialis gangeticus
TCACCTGTATTTCAGAATGGGTGAGGTACCTGGTCTCAGGTCTAGGTGGCTGGCACCTCTGCCTGCATGAGGGCTTGTGCTTTCAGCTCCGGTGAACTTTGGAGCTCATCAGGGTGTCAAAGATCCAGCTCATGAGCTGATTCTGGCCTGTGCAGCCAAATCATCTGCTCCTAGAGCTAGCCCTGAATGGCACCAGTCTGGAACCACCCCGCATCCCTCACACACTAGATCCAGCACCTGTGGTGCCTACTCTAGCTGGCGCCGCAGCATTCATTCAGTCTGTAGACCAGTCCAAGGCACTCACAGTCCTGCATTACCTACTTCTTCTCTTTTTTTGGGAGACTAACTGTCCTCAGAGAGGGGTTTGGCAGACAACATGGAGCTGGGAACTGCTTAGTAGTAAAACCCCAGTGTGCAAGTGTAAATGCAGCTGCTGTAGCCTGCATGGAAGATACCATGACAACATCATGACCAGGGCACAGCAGGGAGGGTGTGTGGAAGGGGTTTTGTGGAGGCATTTTGATAAAGGACTGGGAAACTGAGGCACAGTGTGGAATTACATTTAAATGACTCTTGCTTTAACCTCCTCAGTGCAGGCATCCAAGCTCTAAACCTGCAACACACCTACATTTATTTCATCCATAGCCCCGGGGCTCTTCCTGAACATGCTGGGAGATAACATGTCACTTCAGAGCTCCGCTGGACTCGTGCTGAGGAGGTGTTTATATAACCTTAAGGCTCCTTCTATCCCATGCTGAGAGTATGCCCGTATAACTCTGCGGCCTTCACAGCTGCACACAGCACTGTCCAATAGTAAGACATAGACCTGGGCATCAAGAGAGAGGGATTCTACTCCTAGCTCTGCTGTTACCCTGCTGTTGGATGAGAGCTCAATGCCTGTTTCTCTGGCAGTAGGTATTTCTTGCTGCAAAGCAGGGACAAGATTGCCTTAAAACAGAGGGGGTTTCTGCAACTAAATGAATTAACATGTGTAATTAGGTGCTCTGGACATGCAAAGGGTTCCATTATGCATTCTCGATCATGTGTGTAAGTCTAGAATATTTAATATTAATACCTGGAATATTTAATACTACTTGGGCTGCCTGACACTACCCCACTGGTTTTCCTTCTAGTGTGGCATGCATTAGATATTATCACACCATGGCCTGTACCTCAGTGGAGAGTTTGTATTGTGTATACCTCCCCTCCCCATACTGCCAACAACCTTCCTTCCTGCCCATGATCATGTAACATCCCTGCTTCTACCTACAGCAGTGGGTTGGGAATTGCATTACAAACATATCTATTCAGGCGCCATTAGTGCAACAAGAAGGTTATGGTTTTCAGCAATGTTAACCACACCATTACCCTTTTTCCTTGTTTCATCCCAGCTCCCATCTGCTCTGCTTCTTGCTCTCCCTTTGCTCATGTATAGTCCTCTGTTCTTCACATATCTTGTCTTCCTTTCCTCCTGCACTCCCTTGGGTGTTCCTCTTCCACTGGCAATTCCAGCCACTGTTGGCAGCTTCTTATTCCCCTCACCAGCACTTGACCATTTATCAGGCTTTTGGTTCTTCTTTGCTTAAGGCTAACTATAAAAAGCGACCACTAGAGGGAGACAGATTGTCACACTGAGCGGGTCACACCTCCACACTCATATACTCTTGCAGTCGAGGAGAATTATAGCCTCTTTGACTTTACCATGTTGGGGATGACCAAGGATCTGGGTTTTCCATTTTCTGTGGAAAAAATGTGGATATTCCCCCTTTAAAGGGGAAAATCACAGATTTTCACCCTTTGAAGCAGGAAACCGCAGCGCTCCACCCTGCCAGGAGTAGCTTGGGGTTGGGGGAGGAGGCTAGGGCAATTGGAGGCAGGGGGCACCACGTGCATGTGTGCATGCACACACATTTGGCTAGCAATACAGTCAGGTAGGGTGATGGAAGCAGCTCCCACAGCTGCCTGCAGGTAAGTCTGTGAGGGATGGGGGGAGGCATAGGTGATATGTGGGATTGGGCACAGTGGGGGGCACAACCCTGTGCCACCACAGCCACCCCACTGCTGTGGGCCTTTGTGTCTGTCCTGCCCCACGCGCTAGGGGCCTGGGGAAGCCACTAGGGGCTCCTCCAGCAGGGCTGGGGGTGCAGGGGACTGCGGGTCAGGGATGAGGGTTACCCCCAACTCCCTGCCTCCTCTCCCTGCCCCCCACCACCTGAACTGAGGCAGGGCCCTGCCTTGGGGTGCCGTGACAACCTCCCCATTTCAGTGCCCTGGGTGGTTGCCCTCATGGCCCACCTCTAATGCCAGCTGTAGCTTCAGGTCATGCCAGCAGTGTTGATGGTGGCAGCACAGGGGGGTGCAGGTCATTCTGGCAGGGCAGGGCTGGGCAGGCTGTGGCTTGTGAATGCGGTGCACCAGCATATCAGGGCTGCTCAATGCCACAAAGCAGCAGTGGGGGGCAACCACAGCTGGACCCAGGTCCTTGTGAGTGAAGCAGGCAGGGGGAGCTCTGATTTTCCATGATAAAAAAAAACACAAAATCAAATGCCAAATATATAAGTATTTATAATTTACTTTTTAATAATGATTGAGGCACTGGTAGACTTCCAAATTGCTTTAATATTGTAAATATATAAATAAAACATAGTGTTCAACTGATACCTATATATATATATAGTGGCATTTTGTGGAAAAACATGGAGTTGGGGGTTTTTAATCAGATAGTTTTGGATTTTTTTTAACAGTGAAACCCAGGGGTGTGATGACAGGATGGGTCATGCCACCTGCAGTTTCCTTTCCCAGTTACAGCCCTGATGCTGGGATGGGCTGATACCTGCAACCCCACCCCCAGCATGATTCCAGCATTCAGGGGTCTGTTTAAGAGAGGAGAGGGACAGGAAAGCCTTTTCTGAAGCAGTCCAATGCCATGCTAGGATATATAATGCAGAGAAACACTAACCGACCCC
>NW_017729034.1:5501282-5509493 GCF_001723915.1 Gavialis gangeticus
ATGCTGGGATGGGCTGATACCTGCAACCCCACCCCCAGCATGATTCCAGCATTCAGGGGTCTGTATAAGAGAGGAGAGGGACAGGAAAGCCTTTTCTGAAGCAGTCCAATGCCATGCTAGGATATATAATGCAGAGAAACACTAACTGACCCCTCCTTTCCTCTGTGGTGGGGGCAGACAGCTCTTTTACTGCCTCGCTGGACTGAGGGGATCTCTTTAAGTCTCTCCTCCCCAACAAGGGTTCATTGGGTTAGATTCCTCGAGAGGGAAATGAGGAGATACTTATCTCCTTTCAAATTATAACCAATAAATGTCAGTACCATTCATTACTCATGTACTTCTGAATTTTCTTGAATTAATTCCAGCGATAATCGCTGTATAGCTCTATTTATAGAAAGCCAGAGCTTCTCATAATGTCGAGCCATTCTTTCTTTAGGCGCTGCCTTTTTCCAGATGCACATATCTGGAAAGGGGTAGAGTCTGGAGGCTCAGAGCCAACCCCTCCCCAGCTCCGAGAATCTCCCTGTTGTGGGGTGCATTTGGGGGTACCCTTATCCCTAATCCTCTGTAACAAGTTGAAAGAAAACCCCAAGATCAGACTCTCCAAAGCCTTGTTGTATGAACTGAGTAACCAGCTTCATTCAGAATTATTTCCAATCTGTTTTATTCAGATAATTGATAAAGCCTTTATTAGTAGGCCTCTAATCCACCAGTCTATCCACTGGATTCTAATCAGTTTATCCTACAGTCTCATCAATGGTATCTGAGCGCTTTGCATATATGCACTGGGGAAGGGTAGGGCCTGTTCTTTCAGAAACTAAACTAAGCTTTTTGGAAGTTCTGCGCACAAAAATCTGCCCACCCCTCCTCCTTTTAGCTTTGAGGTTTTATCATCATTTTATTATTGCCCTATAAAAGCTCATGATGGCTTACAAACCAAAGACAGAAGGGTGAACTTCAAAGGGGCTCCAGGGAGTTGAAATTTAATGCTAGGTTGGCAACTAAATCTGTTAGGCTCTTTTGAAAATCAGTGAGAGCCCCTGCTAGTAAGGTTTTACAATCCAGAAATACAGCCCTTAAAAATCTATACGAGTGTGGTCACCATGCTAAATCAGGCCCTCAGGGCTTGTGTATGCATGGGACTGTTCAGGAATAGTTGTTCTGTAATAGCTGTTCCAGAGTACTTCCATGTGTACACATGCTAGAAAAGAGGAGAAGAACAACAGGTAAAGGAAACATCTGCGGCTGGGCTGGGCTGGCCTGGGCTTGGGTAGTAGGTGACAATGGTAAGAAGACCCTATCATTAGATGAGAGGGGTGCACATTGCAAGGTTTTTACCGTTGTTATTGTTGATACTTGGGTTTTTCTATTGTTTCTGAGGGGAGATACATGTGTGGGATTTTGTTATCCAAGCCAGTTTTCCTATCAGCTCAGATCTTATTTAAGGGCAAAACTCACTTGGAGTTCCCTCACTTCTTCCCCAGTCACTTAATTAAATGATGTTTGTTTGCTTGTTTGTTTGTTTGGTTTTTTTGGAGAGGAACGTGACCTTCTATTCAATAAAGAACTGAAATATAGGCATAACAGTATAGTCTTTGTGAGTTAGGCAGGAGCTTACACACTTTGCTACATAAGTAGGAACTTAAGCACAGGCGTAAATGCTTGTATAAGGCCTCCACCAGAACTGATGGTGAAGGAAGAAACAGAAGAAACAGAACCTGCCTCCTCTTCTATCCTAAGGAGAAAAACGGGGCAACTGTGCAACTACTTCAGCTACATGGTACATGGTATCTGCAAATACTGTCCTCCATGTCTGCAGTGCCAGGGAACCGGTGCCCCCTGAGGATTCTTTGTCATATGGACCATCCTCCAATGGCTAAATTGCATCTTTGATGATTTCATGTCCTGATTGTGTCCATTAGTTCCAAGGCCTGTGCGGCTGCAGTTCTCTCTAGTTTGACCCTCTGGGTGCATCTATACAAGATGCTAAATGTGCACTAGACAAATTTTACTGCACAGTAGTGCATCAGGGCAAAAGCCGTGCTATTGCACTAATGCACAGTAGAATCAGTCTACTGCACATTAGCATTGCTTAAAAGGTGTACGCCAGTGCTATTTGCTGGTTACTGCGCACTGAGTTAGTACCTGTTGTTATAGGTACTAAACTTACTGTGCAGTAACTACAGTGCATTAATGTATGTGTAGACATGCCCTCTGGTGACCAAAATGAGATCCACAAAGAGACTTAGGTGCTTTACTGTCACTTCAGGTGCCTGAGTCCAAAATTTAGATTCGCAAAATCAGTCACCTGGTCCTGAGGGTGTCAGAAGTCTATAGAGACCCCCTTCCCTCCCCCCCCTCCTCCCACACACACTTCTGGGCATATCCAGTGGCACCTCTCTTCACAGTATGGAGCAACTAGATGCCTAGCGTGTACCTATGCCACATCTGGATCATGAACTAGGTGTTCTTCTGCTTGTTTCACTCACTGGGTCCAATCTTTTAGCCATTTTCAGAGAATACCTGCCAGATCAGCTTTACTCCCAAAATACAGCCATAGAAAGTGATGATGGTATGGGCTGCTTTTATCGAGCAACTCAGTGATTAGAGATTTTTTGAGAGGAACATGGCCTTCTATTCAGCAAAGAACTGAAATACAGGCATAACAGTGAGGTCTTTGTGACTTAAACATGAGCTTAAATGCTTTGCTAGATAAGTAGGGACTTAAGTACATGCTTATCCCAGGATGTGGGAGTCTAAATTGAATTCCCCCCTGCAACCCATCTACCCAAGGGAAACTGAACCCATATCTCTCAGAAGGTATCCTAGCGTGCAGGGTATACTGAGATGTGGTGTTCCCAGTTCCTCCAATTGAAGCTTTGCATGTGTTACTTATGTATTCAGTGTGTCGAAGAGAAAGTTTCCTCTATGGCCTAGTAATTACGACTCACTTCAAGCGGGAAGACCTGGCTTCCAATGTGTGCTCCAATCAATGAATGTTTCACTAGATTATATAATGTATTATTCACTGTAACAAGGATTGGAAATGGAAGTCTTTCCTTACCCTAAACATTAGGTGAGGGAGTCATATTCATTTTCGCCCCTTTACTTCCCGTCTTCTCATGGACCAATTAATATTTATTTATCCCATGCAATATGGACCAGATTGAACAGAGGTCCTGACAGCATCCAACCCCAAATGCCCTAGAGTCAACTGTTGAGTGCATTCTCTTGGAAGATAGGAATTTTGGTTTCTGATCCCCTCAGGGTGAGGAAAGAAAGAATCCCATATCTCCCACGTCTGGGTGGGTGTGCTAACCCCTGAATTACTGCATAAAGAGCTGGTGGCTACTGCTGCATTTAACAAAAAAGAGCCTAAATCCAGGAGAGGATTTGGCTTGTGTATCCCAAATGCAGAGGTATGGCTCCCTGCAGCCTTTATAGAGCTTAAATCCCAGAATGGACGGTGTGACATCAGATACACCCTGTCCTCAGTATTTCCTATTGGCTGGCTCAGACTGTATCCTTGCAACATGCTGGCTGCTGTGAATCCCATTCTTAGGTAGTGACTTTCCCATGCATTAGACTGGGAATCTTGGCATCTAAGAGTGTTGCTATAGCTTGTCTCACAGACCTCCTGAGGAGGGCTGCTCTTGGGCCCATCCTGACCACTTTCTGATGCTTAAACATGCCAAACCTATAAATCAGATAGTGAAGTCTTACTAGGGAGAGCCCCACTGCTTTTCTCAAGCTCTCTTGTCTCCAGGGGCTTGAAAGCAGTGGTGGGGGACACCCTCAGAGTGGCCCCAATACCTCATTTCCATGTTTGGCGCATGTGAGTGAAAGCAGGTGGGCAGGGTGTGCTCAAGAATGGTCTTTCTGGGAGTGCCAGGGATACTGTGTAGGAACCTTTCATCAGGGCTGTGGATTCCACTAGGTAGCTAGTTTTCTCAGGGCATGTCTACATGTGCATTCATGCTGGCTTACATTTACTGTGTAGTAAATTACTGCTCAGCAAGCGGGAATAGGCTGGCATCTACATGTGCAGGCACTAAAGCATTTAATGCTGTGTGTGGACTGACTTAGGGCAAAAGTAGCCCTAAGTCAGTCCACACATACAGTGTTACTGTGCAGTAAGGCATCTACACATGTGTTACTGTGCAGTAACTAATCAGGTGTAAATTTGATACCTGCTTGATGCAGGTATCAAATTTACGCTCAAGTCAGTGTAGGTCACCATATTTACTGTGCAGTACAGGTGTGCACATGTAGACATGTGCCCATACTGTGCAGTAATTTCAGTTCCTGTACAGTAAATGTGCACATGTAGACATGCTCTCTGTGTATATAGCCCTCAAAGTCTGTCTTCCCAATATGGGCTTTTGTTGGGACACAGACCTGGAACTCCATGCCAAGATTTCCTTTTGATCATCATCTGCTGATGAGTTATTACAAGGGATTTACCAGCTGGGGTTTTCTTCTGCCTGCCTGATATCAACTAGCTCAGAATATTAGAGGCGACTAATTCTAGAGTTTTGCTCCTCTCTTGGGGTGCAACTTCAAGTCCTGTTCAATTTGGCTTCTTATAAAACTCCATCTGGGTCTCAGTGTTGCTGGTAACCTTGAATTAAGTATGCTTGGGCAAAGTATTAAGAGAAAGAGGTAACAGAAAACATACATATAACTGATCAGTGTCCTCTCTCATTGTGTCTTGGGTTCTGTGCAGAATATCAGAAGATGGCTCTTTCTGGGTAATTCCAAATCTTCGTCCAGATGGGTTTTTTTACCGGCCATAATATGTGGAGTTGCCTCGAATTAAAGTGGTATAATACTTTCTATTATAAGGCTTAGTTTTCAGTTGCTTAAAATTTTGTAAGACTAATAGTTTGTGCAGAAATTTACCTTGCTGATTGCTGGCCATGAGCTGAATTACTGTTTTCATATAAGGTCACTGGAAAATGTTCAGCCATTTCTGGGAATGAGATTAGAATAAAATAGACTCATGTTAAAAAAAATTGCCTGGGTTAGAATAATATTGCATCATTTTTTAAAATGCTTTAGTACTCTGAAGCAATGCCCAACAAAGGTTCTACATGAAGACATTTCTGGGTTCTTGGGGTTTGTTTTTTAAATAATCTACAAAATTAAGCACCATAAAAGTCCCATAATACAGGAACATTATGACTACAATGTCAAGCACTCAGAAGTGAGGAAATAATGGAAGTAAGAAAATGCAGGGAGCCTTAATTGGTAATGTGTATATAATAGGAAGACCTTAATTACATCATCAAATACAGGTTTTTTTTCAGGATCCCTGCCTCATTCAGAGAACAGAATGCAGTGTGCTCAGGTTATGAATGAGTTGTGTAGTAAATGAGGCTATTTTCTGTAGAAAGTTGCAGAAGTTGGAACTTGTGTGTTGCATTAGTCAGGGGACTGAGAAAATAAAGGATGATCTCATGGCTGAGGCAATTGAATATCAGCCAGAAGAACTGGATTGTATTCCTGATAGTGCCACAAGGTTCCTATGTGATGCTGGGCAAGTCACTTCAGTGAAACTTTTCACTGGAGGGCACTATTTGTATGTTCCTCATGTTTTGGGTTCTGAACTTGGGATGCCTGGGATCTGATTTCCAAAACTGCTAATCAGAAATTGTTTGGAGTTCTATCTCTGAGCCTACAAGGTGCTGTGAAAATGCTTGCTACTTTAAAAATCAGATCCTAGGCATCTCAAATTGGGTACTCCAAATCAGAGGATACTTGACAATATTGACTTTATATTCCCTGTCTGAGTTCTGCAGCTACAAATACAGGTAATAATCTCACCTTACCTCACTAGGAAATTTGCAGGAAGACTCAGGTGAGCACCATAAATAAAAAGACCATGTGGAAAGAAATAATTCTGTATTCAGGGCAGGGTTTACATAATGCATGGGAAATAAAGCATTTGGCCACCACCAGTGGAAGAAGGGTAAAGAGAAACATTAAATAACTATCTATTTACTAATCAGTATCATCTTCTGCATGGAATGAGGCAGGGGTTCCATGGGGAAAAGAATATATGGAGTATATAATTAACTAATTAAGGATTGAATTATAATGCACACACACACAAAAGGGCCAAGCAAAGGCTGTGCAGGTAACTGTAATTCTAGTATTTTCTGTTTGAGTGCTTGATTTTGTTATGAGTTGGGGTGTCTTGTGTATAACATATAGAAATAAAGATCCTTTGCATTTCTGTAATACCAATGAACCAAGGATCTCAAGGCATGTGAACAGCATTAGGTCCAGTCCTTCTGCCATAGAAAATATGGGATACTTCCCCAGACTACAGTGAAAGTAGGCTCAGACATATAGGGCTAGATTATAAAAAAGGACTTGGGGGCACAGGTGAACATATTTTGTTTTAAAGATAATTTGCTAAAATATATAAATGTCATTGATAACAAGGACTAGAACCCCAGACTCCCCCCTCCCCAGAGATTACGTTGCTTACCGAGCTGCAGGTTTAGGACTCCTCTTCCTTCTGGCCCTAGGACACTTGCATTCCTTTTAACAGAAGGTATGGAGGGTAAGTTCAGCTTGGCGTAGCCCATAGCTTGGTGGTGAGGGCATTCTCCTGGGAAGTTAGAGTTGTGGGGTTTGAACCCCCTCAGAGTGAGATAGCCTTGAATACATGACTTTCACTTCCTGGGCTAGTGCTCTTGTACTCTGTGGGTTGATGGTTTTGTGGTTGCCATGGACCCTTGCCACTGTAGGAGGCCCTGGCCCAGGAGAAAAAGGAAGTCTCTCAGATAACAGAGAGTAGAACAGATGTCACCAAACCAAAGTATCCCATCACAGCAGATCAATTTTACTGGGTGAAACAAGTGTCACCCCTTATCCCACATTGGGCAGAGCCTGATGCAGGTCAAGGAGTGACATGTTTTCTTGGCTCAGGGATTCCCTGCCTCCCTCGCTGCCCTCTGTTTTCTTGCTGAGACCTGTGTCAGGTCCCACACCAACCCGTGCTCCACACAGGTGCATGGGTCAACATGGGTTCTGGTGTGGAAACCCAGACACTGTGGATTCCCTAGAACCCATGCCTCCATGCTGCCCTGTGCTGGAACCCACACTGACCTGTGCCTGCTTATGAAGCACAGGTTAATGCAGGTCTCAGCAAGGGGGAATGGGGTACTGGAGATTCCCCTGGTCCTCTCCACCCTGGGATCCACAAGGAGATCTCAGGGTGGGTCTGCATAGGTGGGGAACCTGACTTCCCCTGCTTACAGAGAAGCAACCTGAGATTCTCTGGGGCACGTGCTTGCAAGGAGGGAAATTATCTGGGGGCTTGAGGGGCCCAATTCTACCTGGCGAGTGCAGGATCAGGCTCCTCAAGTCCCTGAAGCCCCTGTCAGTAGCCTCTGGAGAGTGCGGGCAGTTCCAGGCTGCCTGCCTTCCCACTACAGAGCAAATAGAAGTCTGCTGCAATAAAGTGGCACAATGTATTACTCCTTTTTGTCACAGCCACTAATATGGCATAACAAAAGTAGGGACATCTAGATACTCACCATTTGTGCCACCATAAATATTTTTATGGTGGCACAAATGCGACATCAGGTGACGTCTGTTTCTACCCTAAGGTCATTTTTACAGAAGCCTTTAAATATCAGGACAGAACCTTCCAACTGGACTTCTTTCCTAGATATAAGAAATTGCAATACTCATAGGGTCAGGTCATGAGTGTCTGGATGACACTGCTTTGTCATTCAGGTCTTGTGGGACTAGGGGACAATATTAGGGCCAGTCACCTGTAGAACTGGGTGATTTTGGCCACCATAATGATTTGTTAAAACTGCCGATGTCTTGTGACCACTGCCTGATCAATGGTGTCTCGTTTCTGTGCACTTCACTATATGTCTGTATCCACCAGATATTGATTGTCTTAGACAGTAATAGTAATACTAATATGAATATTTGGGCACCCTGTAGTACTGGGAAATCCCAACAGCTGCAGTGAAATTTAAAAATCTGAGGCCAGATGCTGAAAAAATGGCAGTTTTTTAAAAATACTTTCCTATGCCTACTAGTGGAGTTGACCGCTCATCATAGATTTCATAGATTTCATAGACATTAGGGCTGAAAGGGACCTCAGAAGATCATCAAGTCCAGCCCCCCACCCAAAGGGCAGGAAGTTAGCTGGGGTCACAGGATCCCAGCAAGATAAGCATC
>NW_017729034.1:5509734-5512107 GCF_001723915.1 Gavialis gangeticus
TGTCCAGGTGATAGGTCACCTGGTCGTAGAAAGAAATGAGATTGGTCAAGCAAGACCTACCCGCAACAAACCTGTGCTGGCTATCCCTTAGGATGTTGGCATCAGCCAATCCATTAACGATGGTCTCTTTAATAAACTGTTCTAAGATCCTCCCCCAGATAGAAGCCAGGCTGATGGGCCTATAGTTAGCTGGATCCACTTTCCTCCCTTTCTTGAAGATAGGCACCACATTGGCCTTCTTCCAGTCTTTGGGCACTTCACCAGAGCGCCAGGAGTTTTCAAAGATCCAAAAGATTTACAGATTGATTTTAGTCAGGTGTAATGTAATGATGTAAAGGTGATATAGAGGCAAATATCACCTGTAAAAGAAGATATACTACTGCCATAATGGACCTTTATGGAACAACCTGTTTTGTGAACCATTACACCTGGGGCGGGGGGGCACTTCATGACGTACAATCCTTTTCCTGTTGCTGATTATGACAAGCTATGCCCATGGCTAGGATTCACGTTTCTTCTCTTCCTGCCCTCCATGACATGGTTCTAACATGGGTTTATAATGGACCTTTATGTAATAACCTGAGTTCTTTTCCAAACCCCAAAGCAGTTGATAGTTGGGTTATGACTCAGTGCATGAGGGCTTACATCCCCTATGCATATTGTTCCTATGTAGTTTCCCTAGCCCCGATTGTGCAAATTTAATTATGATGTATGAAACTGTGTCTACAAAAATGTCAAAGCTGGTTGAAGGCAAGATTGGTCATATGACTTCGGTGACATGGAAGTTCTTCTGATTAGCAGAAGCCATTTTGACTCTTACTCTCCAAGGGGCTGTAATTTTTTACTCTGAACCATTTAGGGAAAATCTTAGATACTCTTACTTACAATTAATGAAAGCGGTTTAGCCTAAAAAAATGATCACTGTTTCTCACATTTGAGATTACAGTAGTTTCCCATCACTGTTTTAATGCTTTCTCTGGGAAATGGAATGCCCAGGAGTCTTTACAATCCTGGTCTATAGTTAGGTCTATTTGTCACAAAGTGAAGGTGTCCAGAAGCAGTAGCAAACACAGAAAGAGGTATACCCTTGTTCCCCCTGAAGAATGAGCCTTGTCAAGGGGTTGCAGTAGCCCATGAGGGATTAGGCCCAGGGACTGAGAGAGAGATTCTGAGGAACTAGACACCTGTATCAGCAAGATGTGGAAGTTCAGCTGCAAAAGGAGTCTGCAGTAGTCTCTAAGGGTGACCTCTGCTCTTTTCACAACACAGGAGTGAAGGAGTCTGTGCTCCAGAGTAGAGGATGAAGAAGTACAAAGGGGGAATACAAGTATTACTGGAAAAGGAATGGGTTGTGATTAAATGGATCTGCTAACTGGCTTGCCCACAGAAAGGGTAGTCAGTGATTATATAAGCTACTGCAGCCCTTAGGCTCCCCTGTTCTTGCAGAGTAGTAATATGTTCACTCTAGACTTGGGGGACACTTCCTGAGGTACAATCCTTTTCCTGTTGCTGACTATGGCCCCTGGCTAGGATTCACCTTTCTTCTCCTCTTGCCCTCCCATGCTGTGGCTCTGACCTGTCTTGCTGACTCAGATACTCCTTGATACCCTCTCGGCCAGGTGTAGCTCTGCTGTCTGCAAGGTCTCACCTATGATTCATCATATTTCAGTCTGCAAAACGTGTACTGTCATGGTTGGTAGACTGCAGTTTTCATCTTCTCTCACATTTGCCTCAAATCATTTCCTCAATCATGGCAAAATGTAACCCCCATCATGGAAGCTACCAGACAGACAGATACTGGTGTTTGTTAGTGAGGATCACGCATTAACACCTGAAACTAATTTAAAGCACACTTGAGCACTATAGGTAGCTTAAAGTTATGCCACTCCAGCGCAGCTTTACTTTTGATCTGTCTTACCCAGCTCATGTTCCATTACTGTGTGGACACTCACCACACATGAGCTGCCCAAGCTGCAGTCCTCCTGCATCCCAGGATGCAGTGTCCCATCCCCCACTATACTGCTCTGTGTGCACAAACTTTCCACTCCCTGAACTCTACTGCCCTGGGTCGGGGGGGAGAGGGGGAAGAGGCGAGGGGTTCTGCCACCAAGCCAACTCCCCCTCCTGCCCCTGGAGGTGTGATATTTCCAGTCCCAAGAGTGCAACCATGGACGGGTCTGGGAGTGGGGTCTAGGGGGTTGGGAGGAACAAGGTAGGGACAAAATTTAAGCTGGGGCTTCCTTTCTGGGGCAGTAGCTCCCCCCAAAACCCCTTCCCTCACCACTCCTACCTCCTAGCTATCCTGGGAAGGATGACCAGCACACCCTACACCTCTATCCCGGTGTATTAAAACATGACACCTCCTTTCATTTA
>NW_017729034.1:5517107-5518202 GCF_001723915.1 Gavialis gangeticus
GCTTAAACCAAAAGTTTAGAGACTTCCCACATATTTTGCAGAGTTGTCATGGAGAAAACAGGCCAGTTCTGATTGTTGAAATAGTCCTTCTTACTTAAAAATGTGCAGCTATTTGTAAGGAAATAAATAAGAGAGTGACAATGTGAAATGTTCTTGTTGCTAGGTCAATGAAACATAACAATGGCTTCTACTGTTTATTTAAAGAAGGTTTTCTGGCCTCGTGATTGGCTCTGGTGTGAGCCAGAGGAATGCTTCCTTTCTTCCCACTTTCCTCATGACACCAACCCACTCAACAAAACCCATATTTACTTCTTCTTTATTTCTTTTTAAATTATTTTTTAAATTTCTTTTTATTTTATTGTTCAGGGGCTGACTTCCTTCATTTCACCAACTTTCCTCCACCCTCATTTCCTTTCCATCTCCCATTTCATTACTCACTCCGCTCCCATTAACTCTGTGCCTCCCAGCTTCATGTTCCTGCCTCCCCCTCCCCTTAGTTTATCTCTCACACCCTGCAACTACAGCAGGACACAAGCTTGTCCTGGTCCACCACCTCTCCAGTGGCAACTTACAGCTGTAGCTCCTAATCAGGCCCCTGCTCACTAGCCCTTTAGTGGCAAATCAGAGCTGCAGGCGGGGGACAGAAAGAGAAGGTTTTTAGCGTTAAGGTGTGCACAGGCAACTGGTAGGGGAGGCACGAGGGGGAGTGGGCATATGCCCTCCCTGAGATTGGCCCCCAACTCAGCACTGCTCAGGACGGGGCAGTTTTTTTGCTGTGTGGGCTGGCGGCATGTTGGGGGTGGGGAGCACTAAGCTGCAGCCCAGAAGTATAGGAGTGGATATGAGGCTTTTGGCTTCCACCTGGGCCTGTCCACAAATTGCTCCCCACAAGACTCAGGAGGCACCAGTCACTTCTGAAGGTGTGATTGCTTCAAACTCAAGCTAGCACTAACAATCAACATTTGAGCAACTCGAAGTACAATGTGTAACAAGGCCCACCTGAGAAAAACAAGGTCCTTAATACTGCCCCTTCCATGTATTTTTTAAAAACTGGGATGTACTTGGTGCTGATGTCATTAAAATAGAATTTGCTTT
>NW_017729034.1:5523202-5528184 GCF_001723915.1 Gavialis gangeticus
GGATGTACTTGGTGCTGATGTCATTAAAATAGAATTTGCTTTGGCCATACATGGCACACAAAAATGCTACTTAAGATCCTTTCTATTCTTTCTCTTAGCTCTGCTAATGCCCCTCACTCCTGCCCTGCCTCACCCCCATATTATTCTAGTTTTGATATTATGAGAGCTCTATTGAGTTCCTGAAGACCAATCTAAGATATAAGCATTCTTTCAAACACAATAAATTCTCTGTTCATTTTCTTTTGTGCATATTGATTGTTTAGATATTTAGGAAGTTTTTTTATTTTCCAGCTGCAATAAATTTATACTCAAAAAGATCAAATTTGACTTATTTTCTTTTAAATGAGTTTTCTTATAGAGAACACTCTTCCTTTCCACTGGTAACCTGGGCACATTTGACTCATTTGACCAGAACTATAACTCAACAGTTAGGAGATGCAAGAATTATGGTTGCCAACCTTAATTGGACCTTCTTTTGCATATGCATTATTATACAGCCTTTACTTACATAATCATACACTAAATGGCTGCTGCTTCCTTCATTGCAAGGATGGTGTGCTCTCCTCTACTGAATAGCTGTTGAGTGTTTGGTCATCTTATTGTGTGACCCAGTAGTCTGTGTCTTGCACACTATTCAGAGCCTGCTCCCGAGAGGTAATCATTCATTTCTTCACAGGCTTCTTTATAGTATCCATCACTGGGAAGCTTGCAAATACTAATTATTTTTGTAACAATACCTCTGTGTGATAAGTGGACAATATTGTTCCCACTTGACAGACAGAAGACTGAGGAAGAGAAAGATTAATGTCAAAGTGGGTGTGTCTACATTAGATGCTTTACTGCACAATAGATTAATCTATATGTGCCTATCTATCTATATGTGTGCACCATTTACTGTGCAGTAAATTAGTCTACTGTGTGGTTAGCTACTACCTGTGAATACAGGTAGTAACCTGTGAATACAGGTAGTAAACTAAATGTGCAGTAGATGCTACACAATAGCTCATGTGTAGATGCTGACCAGTCAGCCCCAACACTAGGAGGCCACAGGGGACAGGGAACTCCCCCTGTTAGGGCTCTGCTCAGCTCCTGGCTCTCCACAGGAGCTGGGAGCCATGTAGCCCCAAGACTGGGGACCTCTCTGCTTCCCTGCACAGCTGGAGGCTGGCCAGGAGCTGTCCCACTTCTGGGGCAGCTCCCAGCCAGCCCCTGGCTGGTCAGGGATTTCCACAAGCAGCTGGCCCCTGGCTGCATGGGGAAATCCCTGCCCAAAAGTGGGACAGCTCCCAGCTAGCCCCCAGTAGTGCAGAGAAGCCCCGTTGGGTATGGGGCTTGTCCCCATATACAGGGCTGGGAGAGCTCTGCAGCAGCTGCTGTCTACTGGCCCTTTGCACATCAGGACCCCTCCCCATGTGTGCATGGCAAGAAAACAGGTGCTGCTGCAGCTGGCAGAGCTCTCCTGGCCCTGTGTGTAGAGTGGCCCCATGCTCCCTGCAAGACCCTGAGCTAGCACCCTGGGGGAGCCTAGAGCTCCCCCTGGCTGCTGCAGAGGGCCAGAGCAATGTAGGAGCAGCCCTGTACCAGGCTGCTCCTGTTCAGAGCAGATTTGCTCCCAACAGGGAGCATGTGTAGACGTGTTCCCAGGGAAGGCTTACTGCGCAGTATGTTACTGCACAGTAAACCTTTATAGCATTAATAGCATGTGTAGATGCACCCACTGTCTAATAATTTTGGGAGCACCATTTCAGGTGCTTAGGATGTGATGTTTTAGATCACCTCTTGAAAGTTTGGTTAAGCAATTTGCCCAGCTTCACACAGGAACTCAGTGGCAGAGGTAAAGATAGACTTGAATTGATGTCTATCTAGAGAAGTGGTAACTGTAAGACAGTTCTTTTCTCTCTCTCTCTCTTTCTCTGCCTCGTTCACCAAACACTTTCCAGAAACAGGTGAGATAGGATCCTGCAAATAACAGGGGCTTTTTTTCTACACAATTTTGGTTCATACTCAGAGCAGATCTGCACTGTGTACAGAATAAAACAGAGTAGGAAAGAAAATTGATTGTGTACTTTATATATAATTAGAGCTAGTTAGAAAACTTACCCTTGACTGACAGTTTTTTCTTGGGAACTGAAGTTTTGTCAGAAGCAAAAGGCTGTAGTTCTTGATAACAAGTTTTATTTGCAGAATTACATTTTTTGGAGAAAAAGTGGAAATAATAGAAAAAATATTCAATGTGTTTTGAAAGAACTTCTTGTTGAAAGACGTTTTAATTTTGAATGTCAGATTGTAATATATGAGCAAGTTGAATTCAAAATAAATATTTAATTCTTGTCTAAATGAAACATTTTGATTGTTTGGAATTGTCTTTTGTGTAAAATTTGGAACTTTTGGGTATTTGTTGCTTATCAGCATGAAAAGAGATTCCAAAATCCTCTTCAAAATTCAATTTCTTTTCATTGCACAACTGTAGTTGTAAAGCATAGGTACAAGGGAGTCAAATTATGGTTAGGCACACAACATTTGTTTGGGCATTTCGTCATTTTTGAGTGCTCAGCTTTGCAGCTTTAGTAATGCTGACTTAGCGCAGGTTTTTGTGTGTCTTATTCGCTGTTATAAAGGCAAACTAAAAACAGCAAAAAGTATATAATGTGACATCATTGTGGCCCATAGGTTAGCAGCAGGGTTGTAATGTTTAGGTCCGTAGTGCACACCTTGGCCATTGGAACTCATGGTTCAGCTAGAGTACCGGATAGCAGTGGCAAGTTTTCATCCTTTATCTGGCCCTGTACTTAAGGGGCAAGGAGCACTTGCCAGTGTGTTTCACAGATACCTGATAGCAGAAGAGGAATGATGAAACTCTAGAAACTTGTGTTATATTCCAGGTTCTTTAGAAGAGGGTGTAGCTCTAGTGGGAACCAGCTATTTTGCTTATTCTCCAACATTGACCTCTTCTGTCTTGTCCTCTCCGACCTATGCCTGTACTATTCCTTTATTTTTTCTTTACCTTGCCAGTCACAGGCTCCACACTTCAGGCCGATATTCCAGTCTCTCTGTTCAGCCAGTCTTAGTTCAATCTCTCCAAACTTCCTTACCCAGTGTTTTCCAAACATTCCCAGTCCCAGCCCTCCCTAAACACTCTGGCCTTCTTGCTTAGCCATTCCCAGCTTCTTCGCACTTCCCTATTCCCTCTTCTCATTGTCTGACCAATCCTTGTTCCCCACTTGGTGTTCCTCATCTCATTTGTCTGTGTCCCCTTCCAGCTTCCACCCACCCAGTTTTGTAGGCAATAGGCTACTTTGGTAGCTTATGAAAGATCATGCCCATCTGAATGAATTAGTCTATAAAAAGCCACTCTGCCCCGCCATGAGGATAATAGTAAGGTGTGAATACCAGGTTTATAAAGGTGCAGGTAAGTGCCCAGTCGTATTGACAAAAAGTCTAGATACCTAACCCCAAATTATTTCAATAGGTATTTTGGAAAATTCCTCTATAGAGGCCTTTACAAATCTTGTCATTAATTCTGCATTTAGTTACATCCATGCTAACTCATTGCATTTAATCCATAGAACTGCATATTATATTGGTAACAATTCACTGATGTTTCTTAAGTGCTTTGAGAATGTAATCTGGAAGATAGACATGCAGAGGGTTATATTATGTGCTTGTCACTTCAAACCAACAATTGTTTCCATAACCAAAGCAAAACAAAAAAGAAAAAATAGTTGCAAGCTTATTTTTAATTATATGAAGATCAAATTATTAAGTAATTTAAGGTCTCAGTAGTTTTTTTCATTCTGTGTCTGCTTTTCCTCCTCACAGATACCAGTCAGTCTCCAAAACCATGAGATATTTACTTGCTTGAAAAAAGAATTTGTGATTGTCTATGTTCCTTGTTCCCACTGTAGCTGGTTAAACTTGTCTTGGTGAATTTAGCCATGTTGTTCTATTTGTGGAATAATCGCAATCTCTGATTTCATTATTCAGAAGTCACCATTATATAGCACATGCAAACAGAATATAGGCTATGGGTTGCTTGCAGATTGCTCACTTCCAACGATATTCATTTTTTTTGTTATGTGTGGAGCATGGTTTTTTATATTAATGTGGAATTGTTTCTGTTTTCTGATAGGGTAGGAAAATGCTAGATCAAAAATGACGAATAAAAAATGATCTTTTCCCAAGTGAGGGTTCAGAACTTTCCTCCCCCCCAACACCCCCCCCAAAAAATAACGAAACCAAAACCAATTGGTCATGTTAAAAGGGGATTCATAAATATTTCCATGAATAAATCAGTGGTCCTATAAATACTGGAATTCAACTGATATAGCCTGGCCAAATAATAGAGAAGGAATTCTACCTGTTCATTTGCAATTCACAGCCTTTGTGGTGTCTGACCAACTCTACAAGTTGATTTACTTAACTGGTCGTATGTCTGATAGGCTACAAACAGACGTTACATTTGTACCTGGATAAGTTGTGCCTGCGTTTGTCCTGAAACAAAAATATCTCAAGATTGGTGTTACCCACATCACTCTTCTAATCAAGGTTTAGTGAGCTGCTGAATGCAGTGCCACTTTTCTGCCATTGATTCAGTGATGCAATCCTGGGATAACTGTGAAGATGTACTTTGCAGTGTCCCAGGATAAAATGTTACTACCTCTTATCTGGAAAACTTTTAAAAGCATTTATCTCAGGACAGTCAACATGAATGTCTATGACTACACTTTGTCCTGGGATAAAATATTCTGGGATAAACATGATATATACTTATATCCATAAAATGCTAAATATTGTTATCTTAGGTCTACAAATTTGGGCTTGTGAGAACTACACTTGTCCTGGTGCTTCCTCTGAAAGCAAAAGTTACAGCAGGGATTTCATTTCTGTTTGGAAAGTACCCTTCATACTGTGGATGCTACAACCATAAGAAGAGCACAGTGATTTCTGTGGCGTGCCTTTCCTCCTGCAAGCTTGACTTGATT
>NW_017729034.1:5533184-5534567 GCF_001723915.1 Gavialis gangeticus
TGAGTGTGAATGCTGCAGCAAGTCCAGGGGGTGACAGCAGCTGCTGGTACCACAGTGCAGGCAGCACCCTCTTCCAGCAGCCAGTGTCCAGGGCCATCAGGGCTGGTGTGTGGTCCTGGCCCCACTGAGGCAGCTCTGGCTCTGCTTCCACATGGAGGTGTGGTTAGCGGCAGGTCTCAGCCCAGGCGGGGAGGGGAAAGAGGTGGCTGGGTGGTGCTGAATCTGGTGTAGCATAGGACCTCTTCCCTGGCTGAAGCAGGGAACTGCTGCCAGGTGGCAGGCGGCTGCCAGGGGGTCAGGCAGTGATAGGGTCGGGGCCCAGGCAGTGAGCAGCATGAAGGCAACTGCCAGGGCCAGAACAGTGTCCAGCACCCTGTCGTTGTTCTCCATGGCCTGTACTGCCCAGGCCAGGATCATGTTCTGCTCCCGCAGCAACTTGAGCTGATCGCACTGCAGGGCCAGGAGCTGTGCCCAAAACTCATGGTCCATTTAGTCCTGTGCATCCTCATGGGCAACATCCTTTGACTTCCAGGCTCATGCATCCTCCATCCAGTCTTCTAACATCACCACCAGCCGCTGCAGGAGGACAATGCAGTTCTGTGTCCACCTCTGGAGGAACCAGAGCATCTGCAGGGCTCCAGCTGTGGGTAGCAGTGAACCTGAGGCTGCATCCCAGCTGCCAAGGGCAGCCTGTCCCTAGTGTGCAGCTGCAGGGCCTACAGAGCTATGAGACAGAAGCTGTTTGTAACATTTCTCAAATAAGATTCTCTGTACCAGGAGCCATGTGCTACCTGGCTTCAGATCAGGGCTCAGGCATGCATGGGTGCCCAGGGACCATGGTAATTCAGCCAGGCAGGACCAGGCCCAGGCAGGCGCCAGCTGGGCCTCCCACTCCTGCACACTCCCCAGGGTGGGAAAGGCCAGGCTCCTTAAAGTACCTGTTGCTGTGTCTCCATAACCCCCCCCCCAGCTGTCCTGTGCTGCTGCCTAGTCCATGGTGGCTGGGTTTGGGGGGTATGGGGCACCTGGACAACTGGGATGAGGAGCTTCCCATGTCCCTGCCCTCCCCACAAGGGGAGGCATCCTGGGGCCAGCCTCCCAGTGCACCACCATTGTGCCTCTACCATGCCCCTGCTGTATGTGTTGTGGGCAGTGTGCAAGGACCTGTTTGTACAGACCAAGGGGTGTCTGACACACTGCACCCTGCTGCTGCTGCTGGCCATGGTGCCCATTATGGTGAGGAGGCCATCACCATCAGCATCTACATTTTCCTCAGCATGTGAGAGGTCCATGCTCCCCTGGATGGAGGAGCAAGGGCTGCTCAATAAAGTTCTACACTGTCTCCTACCACCCTGTGTGGTGTGTGTGTGGGGGGGGAGGGGG
>NW_017729034.1:5534578-5537202 GCF_001723915.1 Gavialis gangeticus
GTGTGTGTGTGTGTGTGTGTGTGTGTGTGTGTGTGGCTTCAGCTTGTTCCATTGTTTCAGCTCCAAATATCACAAGAAGGATGTCATAAAGATGTAGTAGTAGCTAGTTATCAACATCTTCTGTCATCAAGAGAAAGCTTCTTCCACCTGGAACCTCAAACTACGAGACTCAGGGCCTGGCAGAAAACAGCAAGCCAATCTTACCTTAGAAAAGTAGTTGCTACATTCCAGTGGACCTTGTTTGTCTCACCCTAGCTCAGACATCCTGACTTCTGATGCTCCTCAATGTGTTAGATCACTTATAGGAGGTTGGTCAAGATTAATACACAAGGCAGTGAAATTCAATCAGAAAAGATGGTCATCCTCATACAGTTTGCTCATCTACTTATGAATTCTCTGGAGGTTTTTTTCCCATCTAAGCGCTTAGCTAATTTCTCCACCTTGTGTGTTCAGGGTTGCAGCCTTCGCTACCGGCTTTGAGAATCTGTTCCACATGTTGATTTATTTTTAGCTAAATTGCTAATTATTATTTTGTCTTCTGGTGTGTTTCATTATTCACTGAAGCTGGAGATACACTTTAGTCATTTTTCAGTAGAACAAATGTGATTCTGCAAAACTAAAATAGGACTGCTGAGGATAGGTATGTAAGGAGCTGGACATGATCAGTCTGACAGAGGGAAAGCTGATATGAGGGGTAAGTGCTATTGATGTATGAAGAGAAATTATTAAGAGAATCTGGGCCAATTGTTTTCAGTGTGGGGGGCAAGCAAAAAGGAATGGACAGGGTTAAGCTGCAGAAAGAAATATTTAGTTTGGTAGTGGAATAAGATGCCAAATAAGACTATGGACATGTTATTCCTGAAGGCATTCAAAACTGAGATACAATGATACTAGTCTTACCAATGAACTGGGAAACCAAAACGAGGGTCCTTTTCCAGGCTTATGCATGTGACTCAATCCTTCATGAGCCCCTGCTCCTAAGCTAACAACTGCAGCACTTAAATCCTGGATGTACTGCCATCCCTCCCAACATCTGTTGGTAGCTGTGTGCTTTGGTGGGGAAGCTCCTTACTTCTAAAGATCTGCTAGTTCTGCTTGGTTAGATTGAGAACTTGCCCTCCATTTCCAAAGAAGCCTAGGAAGAAATGGGGAAAAATTGCCAGGCCTTCCTTCTTCCATACCATTCATTCACTTATTGCACCCTAAATACCATTCCCTCTGGAGCCCTTTGCCAATTTAGCAAAGACATGATAGACAAAGCCCTCTATAGGAATGGTTCTGTTGATGTATAGGTATTACAATGCTGGAGGTATTACATATGCATTACATAGATGTCCCTATTTGTCTAATCTATTTGTTCAGGAAAGACACATTACTATGCAGCTGCTACAGTGCTTCCTGACTGGAGGATGGAAGGAAGCCGCTGAATTGATTTTACAGCATGGGTGTTCAGAAATGGTGAAATCCTTGTTTTACGAACAATGAAGAGATGGAGGCCTGGTGAGCAAGCACTGGAAAAGCAGAGGCACTGCACAGAGAGGAGTTCTAGAAGAGTACATTGGTACATAAAAGTGGGCTGTTGTGCGCCAGGCCAGCATGAGCCTTGGATTAATATGTTCCATACTCTTTCACTAGCTTATTTATTGAAAATTTCTCTCTCATCTGTAGGTCCATGGAGAACAGACTTAGGGGTACTCCCAAAGTGACCTGTCCCAACATATAGTGCAAGCCTAAGCATCATTTTCATCCCTTCTGTGCTCAGCTTGTGTGTAAAGGAGGAGAAATCAAAGACGGCTGAAAGTTGCATTTGCTTTCCTGTATTCCAGGGACAAAGTAAATCCATGTAGAGTAAATTAGTGTAGGCCTGAGCCTGTTCAGTTTCACCTGCAGTTTCCTTGGTCCCAAAGGGTTGTTCCAGTCAAAGCTCTTCTGTGCCTTGGTTATACGCCAGGAGATGAAGGGCTGAGAGAGGGTTGTGGCAGAGCCCTCAAAGTTTAGCCCTACACCAGGTGCCCAGATACAGGCATTTTATGACACTTTTAAAACTCTGGAGCACTGTAAAGGCTGTAGGCAGTCAACCCATGGGTCTCTGTTGTATCCTGTGGTGGACTCCTTCATAGGAAGGAGTACCTTAGCTCTGTTTTTCCTGAACTCATTTGAGATCCTGACAGGTGTTCTGCTCCAGGTCTGACAGTCTTTGTCAGCAATATTTCATTACTTTCCTCTCCTAATTTTAAGCAAAAGCAAACCTTTGCTGTGTGGTGTCCTCTAGTCTAGTCTAGTCTAGTCTAGTCTAACAGCTTCTTATATGCCACCAAACTTCCTATCCTACTATCCTTAATATCTGAGTGCCTTTTTCTCAAGTGGTGACTATCCATAATTTTCATCCCCTTGGCTTCTTTAGTTGATGTCATATGCCTCATTCTCATGCATTGCACAGGAAAGGTCATAAGGATGCAGTCAGTGAGGTGGGAAAGTGCTAAAAGCAAAGGTCACAGATGCTCTTCTGCTACTTTCATTCAAGGTCAGATAGTTCACATGTTTGTATACCAGGAGTGGGCAAAATATGTCCCGCAGGCTAGATGCAATCTGCCAGGCCATTCTATCCAGCCCATAGGGCCCCT
>NW_017729034.1:5542202-5542958 GCF_001723915.1 Gavialis gangeticus
AAGGTCATAAGGATGCAGTCAGTGAGGTGGGAAAGTGCTAAAAGCAAAGGTCACAGATGCTCTTCTGCTACTTTCATTCAAGGTCAGATAGTTCACATGTTTGTATACCAGGAGTGGGCAAAATATGTCCCGCAGGCTAGATGCAATCTGCCAGGCCATTCTATCCAGCCCATAGGGCCCCTAAAACATTTAGAAAATATTTATCTGCTCCTGGCTGCCTGTTACATTTATCTCAGCAGGAATGCAGCACCCCAGCCCTGCCCTACCCCCAGCCATTTCCCTGCCTTCCTGCCCCCTCACTTCTCCAGCACCACGTGGCTCCTGGCTGCATTGCCAGACCAGGGAGCACAGGGCTGCACTGGTACCCCAGGGAGTGTACATGCGTGTGTGTGTGTGTGTGTGTGTATGTGTGTGTGTGTGTTCGTAAGGTGAGTACCACATGCATACCCCACCATACACATGCACCCGTGCCACCCTTGCACTACCGTACTTGCAGACCCTACACCCCAGCCACCCTCCCCACCACACACAACTCCCCACAAACCCCATACCCATCCACACCCCACATATCCCCACACACCCACCCACATGCTCTCTCACCCCACACCCCCACCTCCATAGACACACCCCCATCCTCCCCCCACGCCAAATATCCCCACACCCACAGCCCCCTACAAACCTATACCCACTCCCCATACCCCCCCACAATATACAAGCGTAAGACTTCATTTTAAGCTATTATACAATCACCTCTGT
>NW_017729034.1:5543242-5552078 GCF_001723915.1 Gavialis gangeticus
GTAAGTGGCCCTCTGCCCAAAATAATTGCCCGCCCCTGTTGTATACGAATGCTTTCTTAAAGAGGTGATGGCTGCTAGTCTTTTTCTTTGACAGAGACCTGCAAACTCATCTTTGAAATAAAAGGGCATTAACATCATCGGGCTTGTACCCACCATCAACAAACAGTGTTGGATTTGGCCCTGAATCTTCAGTGACACACAGATGTAGTTGCTTTTTGAATGAACAACTCTGTTTTATTTACCCTACCTTTGGTGTAAGTGTGCCTTGTGCTTCACTCAAAGTCCTGTTCAACTTCAGTTCTCCTGTAAGGTTAGTCTGACACACTGCATCCCAGTAGTTTGTCTCTCTGAACCTTGGAAGCAAGGATCTTATCTACCCTGCATTCATAACATAGCCAGTCAGAGACCAGGTACTTATATAACTTAGGCTAACAACACACCGGCCATTCTGGTTGATTGGAGTCAAAACCTGGACCAAAAAAGAGCAGCACAATGCTTGACACATGCAGCTTATCCCTGAAATGAATGGCAGTTAATTTGAATTAGCCATGATTGTCCCAAGAAAAAATATTCTCTCTGATACTTCAAAGGTAATTATAGTGGGACACTCAGCTTGTACAGCCTATAGGATCCTTGAGTACAAGGCTTTGTCCTAGGAGACCTGTGTTTTTACCTGTAGAAAACTAATATATTTAATATCTTTGACACAAAAAGAGAAAGTATTATGACTGAGACCATACAGGAAGTCAGTGGCAGCGTGAGGGCTGGGACACTGATCTCATGACTCCCATCTCCTGTCTCCATTTGCTAGATTCTGCAGTGGCAACTGGGGCTGTTTAAAAAAGAAAGAGGCACCATGTTGCTATGTGGAAATTCTGCTTTAGCCAACCCCAAAAGGAGAGGTTTCAGAGGTTGAAGGGAGGGAAGAGCAAAGGATTGGGGGCTGGAAGTGTGTGGAAGGATTTTAGTAGATATGTCCTTGACTGACAAGCACTGCGTTCCCCTTTTGCTAATCTGTCAGGGCCTTGCTACACATTCATTTTCAGTGGCTCCTGGAGCTCTTAACCCCTAGATTGACCATACATTAACACCTGAAACTAGTTTCAAGCACACTTCAGGTGGCTTAAAGTTACACCAGTTCAGGGCAGGTTTATCTCTGATCTGTGTTACCCAGCTTATGCTCCATTACTGTATGACTATGCCCCACAGGTGAGCCACCCAAATTGCAGTCCTCCAGCATTTCAGGATGCAGTGTCCCCTTTCCCACCCCCGTGTTCTGTGTGGACAGACTTTCTACCCCCTGAACTCTACTGCCCCAAGGGAGGGGAGGGGAGAGGAGGTCTAACACAAAGCCAACTCCCCCTCCCACCCCTGGAGGTGTGACAGTTACACCCCCAAGGTTGCAACCCCATACAAACAGCCTGCAGAGCACATATCAGCTAGCCAGGTTGCAGGGCATGGATGGGCCTAGGAGTAGGATCTAGATGGGGACAAATTAGGAGGCCAGATTGGGTCCCTGTGAGCAGGGGCTTCCTTTCTGGGGCAGTAGCTGCCTCAGAAGCACCTTCCCTCACTGCTGGCACCTCCTAGCCATCCTGGGAAGCATAACCAACACACCTTGCACCGCAATCCCAAATCTGAATGTATTAAAACATGAGACCTCCTTTCATTTACTTCCTCTTTATTTCTTTTTATATTCTATTTTTACTTCTTTTTATTTTATCCTTCAGGGGCTGATTTCCTTCATTTCAATAACCTTCCTCCACCCTCATTTCCTTTCCACTTCCCATTTCTTTACCAACCCCCATCCCATTAACTCTGCCTCCCAGCTTCATGTTCCTGCCCCCTCCCCCCCACCAAACTCCTAACCCATGTCTCACACCCCTCCTCCCCACTTAAAGCAAGGATAGAATTGTCTTGGCTCACCAACTCTCTAGTGGCAACTCACAGCTATAGTGCCTAGTCCTGGCCCTGCTCACTATCTCTTTAGTGGCAAGTCAGAGCTGTGCAGGTAGGGGACAATCCAAGAAGGTTTTTAGTGTTCAGGTGTGACTGCTTCAAACTCTAGCTAGTATTAACATTAATCAACATTTAAGCAGCTCAAAGAGCAACAGGCCTTCACATGCTTTAAGCACAGAAAGAGGGTAATTGCATTGCTGGCTCTGGCTGATATTCCTTCTTGTCTTTCCATAGAGCAGGGGTTTAATGGTTGAGCTGGAGGGCTGCATCCAGAGAGTGGTGGTGGATGGGTCTTATTTGACCTGGAGGGATGTGGGCAGTGGGGTTCCCGAGGGCTCGGTCCTCGGGCCCGCACTGTTCAACATCTTCATCAGTGACTTGGGTGAGGGGGTAAAAAGCACCCTGCTCAAATTTGCTGATGACACTAAGATGTGGGGGGATGTGGGCATGCTAGAAGGGAGGAATAGGCTGCAGTTGGACCTAGACAGGTAACAGGGGTGGGCAGATGAGAACAGGTTGGGTTTCAACACTGACAAGTGCAAGGTGATGCACCTGGGGAGGAAGAACCAGCAGCATACCTACAGGCTCGGGGACTCCCTTCTCGTCAGTGCAGAGGCAGAAAAGGATCTTGGAGTCATTATAGACTCCAAGATGAACATGGGCCACCAATGTGGGGACGCAGTCAGGAAGGCCAACCGTACCTTGTCATGCATCCACAGATGCATCTCGAGCAGGTCCAAGGAGGTGATCCTCCTCCTCTGTGTGACACTGGTCAGGCCACAGCTGGAGTACTGCATCCAGTTCTGGGCGCCGTACTTAGAGAGGGGTGTGGACAACATGGAGAGGGTCCAGAGGAGGGCCACTCGTATGATCGGGGGCAGCAGGGCAGGCCCTATGAGGAGAGGCTAAGGGACCTGAACCTGTTCAGCCTCCACAAGAGAAGGCTGAGGGGGGATCTAGTGGCCTGTTACAAACTAGTCAGAGGGGACCAGCAGGCAATAGGAGAGTCCCTGTTCCCCCGAGCACTACCAGGAGTGACTAGGAATAACGGTCACAAGCTGGCAGAGGGTAGATTCAGACTAGACATCAGGAGGCGCTACTTCACGGTCAGGGCGGCTAGGATCAGGAACAAACTTCCAAGCGAAGTGGTGCTGGCTCCTACCCTGGGGGTCTTTAAGAGGAGGCTAGAGGAACACCTTGCTGGGGTTGTTTGACCCCAGTACTCTTTCCTGCCTTGATGATCTGCTTAGGTCCCTTCCGACCCTACCAATTATGAAACTATGAACGGTTGATCTTGGAGGTGAACAACTGCTGCCCCTTTGTCCTGTACCCTCACAGCATTTCTTGCATCTAACCTATTGGTCCTTAAAGCATTTTGGAATAAGAGGGAATAGACCAGGCTTTACAAAAGCCTTAAATTCCTCTTACTGCACAGCAAGCCATCTCCTTTTCCTCTACCTTTTTTTCCACCTCTGTGAAGAGAGCCCCCAGGCTGGCTCTGACTGGCCAGATCCCAGGTGTATTGTCTGGGGTGGGGAAGGAAAGGGAAAAACTAAGTCCCATCCTGCCACACATTAACACATCAGTATCCCAGTCAATATCTTTCCTGACAAGGCTAAGTCCCCAGGGGCACTTGTACATGTGACAAAAATTGGCCATTTTTGCAGTTTAATTGCATCACGCTGTACATGTGCGGGGTTTCTTTTTACAATTTAAATGAGTTTGTTATGTTGCAAGCTAAACCACATGTGCATGTAGCTTAGTTTGCAATGTAGCTATTTGTAAGGTTGCAGACTTTGACAGCTCCTCCCTTCCTCCCATGAGAGAGGTGGGCTGCAATTGGCCTGATCCTTTTTTTTCATGGAGACTGCCTGCATCTCCCATGGCCAGGGGTTGAGCTGCCAGCGGGCTGAGTGGCCCCTGGGCTGCAGTTCTTCCCTCCAGAGGCAGCCCAGGACTGCCTGGGTAGGCTGCTAGTGAGCAGATGCCGCCTGGGGGGTAGAGGGAAGGACTGGGGGCTCCCCGCAGCTCAGGGCCCACCAGCAGCTTGCCCCCTAGCCACAGGAGAGTGGGCAGGCTCCATGAGGAAAAAAAAAAGGATCAGGCCTCTCACTGCTTTTTTTTTTCTTTCGGTGGAGTCTGCCTATGCGAGCTGCCAAGTGGGCCACTCAGCTCCTGAGCTGTGGGGGGTCCTTCCCTCCATGGTGGTGGCTCCCCCTAGGGCCACCCAGGCAGGGTGCTAGCTGCGCGGGTGCTGCCCCAGTTCACAGACAACACCTGCTGGATCCAACTCTTCCCCAAGCCTGCACTCTGGAAGTCCACTGGGTGTTGCTCCCCACATGGGCTCTGGGAAGTGTTGGATCCAGCAGGAGCTGCCTGCTAGCTGGGGTAGCACCCGCGCAGCTAGCTCCCTGTCCGGGCAGCCCCAGGGGCACTGCTGCCACAGAGGGAAGGACTGGGGTCCCCACAGCTCAGGGGCCGATTGGCCCACTGGCAGCTTGCTCCTAGCTGTTGGAGATATGGGCAGGCTCTGTGAAAAAAAAAGGACCGGGCCTCTTGTCCTTACAGTGATGGAAGCCGCTAAATTGAAATGGTGGGTTTGCAATCACTGCAATTAAAAGCCTACCATTTCAATTTAGGGGACTAAAACTCCTGTCACATGTACAAGTGGTGCTGGGGTCCAGTGCTGCTGGATGTGTGCGCTGGGAAGGCCCCACCAGTCCCAAGGAAGGGCTGACATGGAGGGTGCCTGCAACCCTTGGGCTTCCAGCATCTAGGCAAATGGTGTTCCTGCCTCCTTGCAGCAAGGCTGGGTGTGCCAGGGAAAGCGTAACTGGCATCTCCTCGGTTGCAGCAGCTGTAGTCTGTTTGCACACAGGTCTGCTCCTGCCAGCCTCCTCTGGGTGTTTGCTCCTTATCTTGTCATCTCTTTCACAAGGGTGTCAGTCAGACTGTCTTCTGTCTGTCTCCCTGCATCTCTCCCTTTGCCTTTCCTAACCTGGCTCTTTCCTTTCCTTTCCTTTCCTTTCCTTTCCTTTGTCTTTTTCCCATCCTGTCTTTTGCTTTGACCACTTTCTTTAAATTCCTGACCTTCCTTCTCTCCTTTCCTTTTTGTCTCTCCTTCCTTTGTTCTTCCCTGTTGCTCTTTCACTCCCTCTCCTCTTGCTTCTTGTTTCCCCTTCTTCCCCCCGCCCCTCTCTCCACTTTCCTTTCTCTCCCCTTCCCAGCTGCCCCTGGCCCACATTCTGCCCCTTGCTGTTTTCAGCATTGGCGACACTAATCCCCTTTTGGTCCCAGCCTTGCTTCTGGCAGCTTCTCCAGACAGTGGGAAGAAAGGGTGTAGCACCTGTCTGCTCTGTGCTGGGAGGGGAGCTTTCTCTCAGGCAGCAGGGGCTGCGGCTGCAGCGGGAGTGAAGAACCAGCTCATTGGTAGAGCCCTTGCCTTCACTGTTTCCCAAGCCACTGGGAATTAATCCGCTCCACACATTCCCTAATTGCTGGGGATGTTTGTTTGGTTTTAACGAACCTGTAAATGCCATCTCCAAAGATAATTGCCCCTATTTCCAGCGACAGGAATTAAAATAATAATAATGATAATAAAACAAATGCAGCCCCTGTGCTCGCAGGCAGGCAGGAAGGAGGCTGCAAGATTGTTGCCTCTTGTTAAGCTGAATGATTTCACTGCAGTGGCAGCTCTGCCTAAAGGAGGCATTCAAGGAAGTTCAAGGTTAACAGGAGGGTTCAAATGTGGGGTGGGGAGCCAAACGGCTTCAGGGCTTGAGCTATTCTTGGCTACTCTTTGGGGTCAAAAATCTTGGGCCAGACAGTAGTCAACCAAATCTGTTACCACTGTCCTGGCTTACTACGTGGAATGAGTTTGTTGGTTCTCAGGCTAGTTCCCCGTTGAGAGTCTGTGCTAGCACAAAATCATCCACTGTAGTCAGCCTGGGCAGCATCAGTGGAGAAGCTGTGGATGGGATGGGTCTTTGAAACAGATTTCTTCTCTCATCCTACATATGACCCTTCCAGAGCAGCACTGGGGGAATCTATATCATAACTCCTTATGTCTTATTATGGACTGTGGATTGAGAGAGACCTTCCGAGTCCTGAGCTGTAAATGCAGTTCTATGTTCACAGGGAGCAGAATGGGTGAGAGCAGCTGGGGAATGAGGACTTTTCCTCTGCTGAAAAGACTTCTGAGGAAGTCGTGACACCCTGGCCTCTGTACCAGCTCAGACAATAACTGTACTAGAAGCATGACAGTCGTAGGTTAGTACCTGTCCTTCCTCCCAGTCTCTGGCCTTGGCTAGAACTGGAAGCAAGAGCACCTAGTTCTAATGGGAACCATAGTTCGGACTGGTTGGAGATGAGACACAACTGATCACAATTTCATGAGACACCAAACTAGGAAGAATCACCTCAACTCAGGTTTCATTACCAAAACAAAGCACAGGCTAGAATCAGCACCATGTGCAGAGATGCAGGGCTTTAAGGCTGTTGCTGCTGTTACTACTGTTATAAAATATCATTGATACAGTATCAGCAACAAAGTAGCCCAATACATTGAGCACTGTACAAGCATAGCTGTCCTTTCCATCAGTGGCACTATATAGGGTCTGGATGCAAATTTCTTCAGAGGCAAATTCCATGTCCAGTTTCAGGGTTTAGTCTGAGCCTATTTTCTGTTGAAATCTTATGAAATTCTGTGCCGTGCCCATCGAGCAAGCAACATGTGTTTGAAAGGTACAGGTGCCCTATTTACAGGCCGTTGAGGCAGGAATCCACTGTTTCTTTAACTTTGGTATGAGAAGGATGCAATGTGGTCAGCACCACACTGGCTACTGTTACCCCTGGTATCCATTGAAAAGGAAGCTGGGTAGGCCTGGGGTCATGTTGGAAGGGGAAAAGATGAGTGCCCCACACTTGGATGTGACCCCAGGTCTATTCTGCTCTGTAGTTAGCTGCCCTACCAACTGAGCTACATGGCTCCCCACTGCATGTTTAGGATATCCTATTTTCTGATGAAAAAATGTTTCAGAGGACAATGCTCACTTAGCCCTGAGATCAGTTCAGCTTAGTGCATTTCCCTACTTATCCAACAGGACTCTGGGGAGGATGTACTACTCTTTACCACCATATTAGGAGAAACACTGACAAGCAGAAGGAAGTAGAGAGCAGCAAAATGGATGAGTAGGAAGTAGGGATTACTTAACAGGAGTGATTCACACAGGTAAATTTCTGAAGTTTAGCAAAATAATTGATTGAAGAGGGGGCTTCCTTCCTTCCACATATGGAAGAGTCTCCTAGGAGAAAGGTGCAAGTCCCATTGCTTGGAACATTTGAAACTTGACAGGACAGTATCCATTTACAGGTAAAACAAAGAACAATGCTGCCTTGGGCTGGGGAGGAAGTAAATCTGATGTGCTAATAGGCCTTTCCCCCCTCTTTAGATTCTACTTACCCACAGAAACACTTACTACTCTAGGAAAAAGGAAATGTTCTTGTTTCCCCACATGGCAGACAGGTTGAGCTAGGAGGTGCTCTCCTCTATCCGGGTGTCTTCGCACTATTTAACTGGGTTAAGCAAAGCTGTTCTTGGTGCTAAATTGCTTCCTCACTTCTGAAGGTGTGAAAGTCTTTTCTATCTCTCATCTGTCCACACTTCACTCCTCTTGAAGAGGCAGCTGGAAGTGTCTTTTTGAATACATTTCTCTCCTTAGTGGCTAGATCTCAGGTATTCTGATACTTTTTTCCACCGCAGTTTCTTCCTTTCTTCCTTCACATACAGGTACCCAGCAGTTGCCCATACATATCAATTGGGGGCTCCTGACTTTTCCTATTGGCCTGTGGATGATTGGTCACATTGTTCTCCAGATCAGAGGTCAGGAGACATGTCTTTGGCTTCCAAAATGAAAGGAAGATGGAGAGATGAGAAAGAAAGCAGAGTGAGTAGGAATGAGAAGGATCAGGCTGTATCCTGGAAGCAAGCTTATCCATTGGCTGAACAAGGATGAGGATAATACAATGCAGACATAAGTGAATCATGCCAAGGGCTGCAGGGTCTACACTGTGTTGGTTGTCTCAGTGCCTGCTTTACCCTGTGCCATAGTCAGAATTGGAGAACATGGAAAGCACCTGGGGAGCTCCTCCCAAGGTTCCTCCAAATGCCAGAGGCAAATAGCTGATCTGATCTAGCTACTTCCTTGTGGCATCTCCCAGATATATTTCAAAGCTAATGGATAACTGATTCCTTCTTCACGTGAGGTCTCTGTGTCTCTGGAAAAGGAAGGAGGGCAAGGAGAACGGGAGCTCAAAGAAGGGTAGAATTTCCCACCTTGCAAAATGATTCCATCAACATCTGTGGCCTCTTCTAGAGGTTCACATGTTTACTGCAGACCTTGGCTCATGTTCTATATCTTGGTTGTTGTACTTCAAAGCTATTTAGATACAACAGATGGATTCCCCAGGTCTAGTGTTCAGAGCCTCAGAACCTGAAAGATAAGAACCCTAGTTTAAGTGAAGGTAATCCAAGAAAAATAGGATCAGAAACCATGTATAATATCACTGGTGTATGAAAGCATAGTTGGGGGTGGGGGTGGGAATAAAAGGTAGGGAGGTACCCACCTGCCAGCAATTGTGTGGGAGAGGGGCCACTTGAAGGAGAGGAACAGAGATAACTTGTGTGAGCCAGTGGGCCCTCTGGAGGATTGCAGATGATGACTTTTCTCCTAGCAGGAGCAATAGAAGCATTCAAAACCTCTCCATCCTAGCATCCAACTCACTGAACACTCCTGGAAAAACTTTTGTCTTTCTTCACGTCTGGTTCTGGGTCTCTACTTTCTCAGGGCTGAGTCAGTTTACAAATAGCTAATGGGGC